>NC_042494.1:112665007-112666231 GCF_005508785.2 Acyrthosiphon pisum | reverse complement strand
AATACATAATCACAGTTAGTTAATTTTATTTTCCCTGAAACGAGTACATAAAGCATTTAATATTATTTCCACTTTCTTTTTTTTTCCTTTTTATTGATTGCTCACCCAGTTAATTTAAAGCTAATTTTTCGCGGTTTGTAGCTACCTCTCTCATATCTTATTTTAGTAATTAGTTTCCAAATTGTTAGATGATTTTTTCCAACCATATGTGAAAATCGAGAGTTCCAACTTTCACATACATTATTAGTTCTATGCCCGTCAGACAATATTGTCAAATTAACATTCCAAGTTGTAAGAGTAAATAGTGGAGGGATGCGACGATATTGTACCACTATATTATTTTTACTATGTCTACCTGGGCGAAATTTCCCATTTACATATGTATGGTCGAAATATAAAAGTAAATCTTCAGCTCCAACTGGGACAATATTTTTTAAGTATGACATAACCGTCTTCAACAAACTCTATTGGGAGAAATGCTAACCCGTCTATCATACAACTCGTCATCATTACGATACCGATTTTCAAGACCGAGACTTTTTTTGCCCGAGACTTTTTCCGTTCCCCAGACAAAAAACCATTCGACAAAACACTATCATCATAATACGACAAGATACCACTCGACAAAAAACCATCATACCACACTACCAACTACGATTTAACGTTTTAGAGTTAATTAATGTCAAAAGGTATACCAACATTCAAAATTCCTAGCAAAGAACAGTTATTTGTTCACTCTGAAAAGTTGGGAAAACTGAGATTGGCCATGATGGTTCTTAGGTGACGATATTATATCATTGAATTCAAATTTAATACCATCCATTATACACTGAACCACTTGTAAGTATTGTATCCTACTGTACAGCAGAGCGACATCCACTTACCCATCTTTTTTTATTTTATAACAAGTTTTTCTATTATAAGTCTGTGTTAGTACTTAGTATATAGATATAAACTATTATAAGCTGTTACGAATAATATAAGATCAAATGAAAATAATAAATTCATTTTATTTTATTAAAATAAATTAAAAACATTAAAACTAAATGAAAATACTATAATAAACATATTATTTTCAAAACATTAATTAGCTTGGTGGGCCAGTGAATACCCTTGGCGCCTCTTGGAAACCTCTGGTATATAATATAAACAGTCTGAATTTTACAAAGAAAATGTGTTGAGTAGGTACCTATATACAAGAAGATGGAAAAAATAAATAAAGAA
>NC_042494.1:112658099-112664100 GCF_005508785.2 Acyrthosiphon pisum | reverse complement strand
AAGCCTCCTCCTGAATCCAGCATTTTCTCCGCTGAAAGCCAAGCCATCCATAAAGCTATTACACACGCAACGACTTTAGTGTCCAATTAAATACTTATAGTGAGTGACTCTCTTATTAGTGCACTCCTTGCTCTCGAAAATCCCTACTCCAAAAATGAAATTATTCAAGCCATCCAAGAAAAATTATGACTTTCAAGCAAAAAATTCGATTTCTTATGGGTTCCCTCACATACTGGCATAATCGGCAACGAACTAGCAGATAAGGCAGCCAATGAAGCAATAACATCACCCAGCTCGGTAACAATAAACAAAATAACATATCAATACGCACTCATAAAAATTAACAATGTAACTAAAAGTCACTGGCAAAAAACGTGGGAGGAGACTCCAAATACAAACAAACTTAGAGAAATTAAATTATCAATCGACCCATGGAAAACCCCGTCACCATCATCCAGACACGAAGAAGTAGTCATCACAAGGTCTCGGATTGGACACTCCCGTCTAACACACCTGCACCTTATAACCAAAGTAGACCGTCCGACCTGCGAACTCTGTGATAAAGAACTCACGATAAAACACGTCATACTCGAATGCCCCAAGTTCAACAGCTCCAGACAAATTCTCGGAAACCCACAAACGATGCAACAAGCACTTGGCGAAGAGAACTCCAAAAATACCACTTTTTCACTAACATAGGATTAGCAAAATGAATGTAAACAATAATACCTGTACTTAATACCTATATAACTCATACTTCCTTTAATGTAAAACAAAATGTTCCTCCATAGTTGTAAGATTATTACTTTATAATTATTACAGACTTATGACCTCTGAAGTTGAAGCCTTATAAAAAAATAAAAGAATTAGATAGAATTATATAATTTAGTTGTTACTTATTACTAAGAATTTTGTTGATGTTTTCTTGGACAGGTCACAATACTTTGTTTAGGTGTTCAGGGTTCAGGTATATTTAAACTAGTTCTGGTAGCTGCAAAGTTGTGACAGTAAAGTATATGTTTGACTGTTAGGGCTTCCTCAGTTCTCCACAATTTGAGCATTGATCCGGTTCTTATCGTTTCATAAGATAGGTGTGTGTTATCCAAGCATATTCTATTTTTAGCCTGTTGATTATGACATTGTAACATCATACATGTCATTAAAATCGGGAGAGTTTACAATCGCCCTTGTAACCTACAGAGCGACATCCACTTACCCACCTTTTTTTGGTTGCATTTTAAAGACATGATTTTGTTCAAAAATTAAAATGATGATCAGTCATGTCAATTCTTTTTTTGTGTAATTTGGACTACCAACACTAAACACTTTCTACAGAGAGCTATATATTTAGATATATGTATAGCTTATAATAATATTTATTTAGATATCCCATATCGTTGGCGTCGACAATAAACGATAATGATAATTGATATTTGATAACCATTTACGTTATAACTTATAAGTAGTAGTACCTACCTATTAATAAGTAATAATATTATCGAATAGTTAAATAATTATAAAGTTTAATTTTAAAGTCATTAACAAAATGTATACCTAAGCAATAAGCTTTGAATAAACGAAAACCGATATCGAATTGTCCATTAATGATAAATATATACACGACGACACAGTATTTTTATTTTACAAGAATTACCAATAAAACCAAATTAAGAATCAAATAAATAATATTTAGTTATCAATATAGTAAAAAAAGAAGTGTATGGGTAATATACAGTTCAAAAACTTTTAAAATAAGTAACCACCCTATCCCCTCTGGATCCGTACTTCTATGGCGTAATAAGTAATAACATATACTTTGAGCAAAAATCAGCTGTGTGATAAAAATAAAAAAACGAATCTTCAAGAGAATATTTTATTACCTATTAAGTAATTTTTCGTGCATAAACTTATATTTTTAAGAAAATAATTTATGATATTACTGCGCAGGGATGGCAAATCCAAATTAAGTTCTAATATCTAAAATATATTGTTCTAAAATAATTGTTCTATATGAAAAAATATAAATCGAACCTTTAACTTTGAATAAAATGTTTGATATTAGGTATATCTAAAATAAGATGTTTTAATCGCTTATTAGTGCTTATAGAAAAAAATTAAATTATGCTTACCAGTTTTTTTTAGAACGTCCGAAATTTGCTGTGAAACATTTTCTCTACGAGATGGTTTTTATAAAATTGGTTTAAAAAAGGTGGGTAAGTGGATGTCGCTCTTCTGTACAGTAGGTTACAAGTGGGTCACTGTAATGGATGGTGTAAAAATTTGAATTCAATGATATAACATCATTGTATTAGAAAAACGATTCTGAGCGAAAACGGTGGGTCAGCCTATGATATTACTAAGTATATTTGATGGTATTATATTGTGAATAAAGTAATTTATATATAACCTATTTACGTGGGACCTTGTTTTAAATTCTTAATTCTTAGCTATAAAAGTTGAACATTTTATACATTTTCAACTAAAAATAATTATTAAATTTTAAATTTGATATATTTTGTCAAAATTTGAACTTTAAATGCTTATAAAAAAATTGTACCTATGTATTTTCAATGTTTTTTAACTGCTGTTGTAACAATATATCAGGAGCCTTGCTTTAAATTTCCACGCTTTTTTACCCAACACATACATTTTTGTTGATAATTATAGAAAAAAAAACTAAAAAAATTGAAAACTGAAAATGTCCATAAACAGCTCAAAAAGAGTCAAAATATTTTCAAAATGTTATGGTGTAGGAAATGCTAATATAAATATTCAGTGTAATTTTCATGTATCTACAGTTTTTCGTTTTTGAATTACAACAAAATAAGGAAATCGCTTCATGAGAAATCGAGTGAATATCCAATGTTGTAAAAATTTGAATATCAAATGCTCATAAAAATTTAATTTGACTTTCTTATAGACATTTTTTTTTGTTGATAAATGTAGATAATCTTATAAGGAATATGGTATTACATTTTAAAATCATTACTACATTTTTTTTTTTTTTGGTGGAGGGGGGTGCATCTGCGTTGCAGTGCCGGTTTGATCTATATTTACCGGTCCGAAAAAATTTGCCAATCCGCCCCTGGGAATCGCTAGTCTAGTTTTTGGAGGGTCATAGATATATTGCTTAATCAAGAAACGAGGTAAACGGACGTTTCGCCCCCGTCAAAAAAACCAGTCCACGGACGTTTCGTCTCCGGCAATTATTGAGATAGGACGTTTCGTCCCGGAGAGTTATTAGCCATAGGACGTTTGGTCCCCGCCCCCCGGCATACTTTGATAATCGAAATGCATTCATTTTTAATGAACAATTTAATCTTTAAATGACAATACTACAAACTATGCAAATACATAATCATAATTGTATTAAGTCAACACAAAATGTAGTAAAAATTAATAAATTAAAATTAAATAGGTTAATATTAAAATATATTATATTTAATATTAAGATAAATTATATATTTATTTTTAGGTCAACTGACTTATGTTTTTTAAATAGTACCTATAAAATGTCATTATCATCATTATATTGAAATCCCGTGCAATATGATTGCAATTTCTTTTCCTTAAAACTAACTATTTTCGGTTAGGCACTACAATACGAATAAAATATAACTGTGTTGAATATTGTGGAAATAGTAAGTATAAAACATTTTATCGAATAGGTTTATCTTAATAACTTTTGATATAGGTACTTTATACCTATTTGAAATTTCCATCATTTAATGTATGAAAATAAATTTAGAATTTCAGCTCACAAATCTGTTTGGCTGTATAGTGCACGAACAATCTTTAATACTTACCTATAGCCTATATTATAGGCTCTGTATTAGCAGTGTTGTAAAATATACTTTTTAAAAGTATTTAAGTAATTACTCAAATACTCTTAAAATAAAGTAGTTAAATAATTATATAATATATTTTCATTGTTATAATGTTAAAGTAAAACCACGACGGCATGGTATTTTTATTTAACAAGAATAATTATAAGTAGAAACAAATTAAGAATTAAAAGAATAAAAAAAAGTATTTAATAAAATATTTGAATAATTTTACTCAAATACTTTACAACACTATATAATTAGACATTACGGAATTGTTCATTAAAAATAAATGCATTTAGATTATCAAAGTATGCCGAGGACCAAACGTCCTATGGCTAATAACTCTCCGGGACGGAACGTCCTATCTCAATAATTGCCGGGGACAAAACGTCCGTGGACTGGTTTTTTTGACGGGGACGAAACGGCGGGGGCGAAACGTCCGCGATTCAAGAAACAAATATTATGCCTTCTCTTCGTACTCCATAGGTTAATTCGTACTCCTTGCTATGTCTGAAGCAGATAAATACAAAAATTTTTCAGAAAACCTTTACACGAAATACTTTTTCTCCGAATCAATTGTAAATAACTTCAATAAACTTGGGTCGAACAAGTTTTAAAATCACTAAACTATTCAGTTAAGTTGGTACTTTGGAGGGGTCAAAAGTAAAATATTCCTACTATTTCCTAATAATTTTCAAATAACTGGAAAAAACTAAAAAAACTTTGAAAATAATTAAAGATACCAACGAATAAATTAAAATGCAAAAAACAAGTAAGTGAAAATACTAATTTCAATGTTAAAAACAAAGAAATCGAAAAACTAATTATTGTCCCAACATTTCGATTTCTGAGGATATCACTTTCTAGGAGTGTGTAAAAACTAAAAAGTGTGTGTCCGGGTATACGTTGCGAGCTCCGTGTACCAGAGCCTCACGCGCTACTTGCTACCGTTCTTCGATTTCGGTTCCAGACTTCCAGTGATTGTCAACGGACGGCGGCGGCGGCGGCATTATAAAGGCTCTCTATAGTTGTAGCCAATCGTTCGGCGACCATCACGATCACAGCATACGCTCCTGTTACACATGTTCCGAACGGCCTCCGTCATGATATATTTCTATAACGTCGCAGCAACGTTCTTACAACGTCCTTGCAACGTCAAATGAAACAACCAAGTAAAATACAAACTATCAAGCTGTGACTCACGCGTCGCTTAAGCTGAAATTTCAGCGTCATTTTTTTTTTACATCATCTAAATTACGCCCATTACAATTACTGACAAGTCAACTATAGATATATTCAAATAAAATATAATTTATATACTTTATGCAAAACAACCATAATGTTATCCTTAGTTTTAGATTCTGAGCGGAGCGATGAATGTATTGATTTTACAATGATGTGGGTTTTTTTTTTACTAGCACATTTTTAAATATATTTTCATTATTTAAAAATAAAATTTGTTATTGTAATTTACTGCACAATAATTATTTATCAGTACATGGTTCAAAGAATGAATTATTCATAAAATCACAACAGTAAATAGGTGAAATAGTTAAAATAACTCTAATTTAATGTACTAATTGGTTTTTACATTTTTATTTTTGAAAATTCTAACAGTATTATCAGCTCCACCAGACAGTATTAATTTTTGATTTGACCAATCACTGCACATCACTTTTTCTTCGTGGCCCGTCAATTCAAACAATGGTACTTTAGGACTGTAACAAGATTATTTTTATGAAAATACTACATATTGTATTATATAACATTGTATATATAAAAGAGATATTGACCTTCTAGTATCCCACAATTTCATTTGATTGTCATATCCACCCGATACAAACTGATATTCTTCTGATTTGGACCATCTGACAGTGGTCACCCACTGTGTGTGTGAAGAATATGTACCTTTAACTAATGATCCCTCTAAAAATAATCATATTATATTATTATTAAATAATCATTTATAAACTAATACATTTAAAATTTAAAAAACAACAGTAGCAAAAATGTTATACCTTTAGATCTTAGATCATATAATCTAATGTGTCTATCAGATGAACATGTGATTACAGATCCATTCAAATCTGAGTAATCATGATTGAAAAATGATTTGTTACCAACAATTTCTGTTTTGATTCCACCTATCTCTCCATCCCAATGTTTTATAGTAT
>NC_042494.1:112655631-112657999 GCF_005508785.2 Acyrthosiphon pisum | reverse complement strand
GATCCCAAGATGATGTTATTAGATCAGAGTTGTTAATAAACTGAACAGATGATATATTTTCTTTGTGACCTTTTAATGTCATGATTGGTGGCTGTTAAAATGTCGTAAATATAATAAATATTGAATAAAATATTAAAGAAAGTACTTACCATAATTTTTGTTTCGGATTTTAGTTTTTTGGCAGGTTTATCAGCAGGCTCATAATTTGGATCTAGTTAAGTTTTAGCAATTATTAAATTAATGGAAGAGTATAATGTTATTATACAATATCGGTATAATGAATATTATATTTTTAAACAAAAATAAAAATAAAGAATACAATTTTTTAATATTATTTTATTATTTATACATTTAAATGAGGGTCACCAGCCCGCTAACTCGAACACTTCCACAAACCTTAATTAAATCTCCCTTCTAAAATTCCTTGATGAGATCAAATCTAAATTAAAGCCCCTTATCTCTCTCCTTACCACCGTCCTCTCAAGTCTCATTAGCACTAACAATGCCAAATAATAACGCCACATCTCACTCTCTTCTCATCCTTAATTGGATGGAAACGATGAACCCAGAAGGAAACTAAACGTACCTGGTGTCGTGATCTACTTAATTTAAATATGTATGTACCCCTACTTCCCCTTTGCATTATATTTAATCTCATTCTCTCATACTTGCACACTTAAAATAAACTCCTACCCTTAAGTGCATCCAATGGGTGGCTTCTTATATCCTGTTCTTTCAAGCCATGTCCTCTCCTCCATCACATACGCTTATTGTAAAATAATAATTACAGATAGTGTATTTAGTAATAAATTTAAAAAAAAATTATACATTTAAAATTTGGATTAAAACTGATTCGATACAATTTTAATCAGTTTTAAATTTTTAGTTCATTAAAATTTAAAAGTTATTTGTGTTTAAAACTTGATTTATCACACTCTTGTTTTATGTCAACTAAATATAAAAAAGTTAAATCTTGATATTACCTGATGACCAAATTTTCAACATAGTGTCCCATCCACCAGTAGCAAATCTAGTTGAATCTGGACTAACACTTATACATTCAACCGATCTTTCATGTCCACGGCCAATTTGTAAACAATTGGTAGTTCCTTTCTTTATATCCCAATCCCAAACTCTAATTGATTGATCCTGAGAACCACTAAAAGTAATAAAATAATAATGATTATTACCTTCGAAAATTCTTAATTAGGTATATGTAGAATTATTAAAACTATGATTAAATAGGTATTTAACATTTAACATAGGCGTGTTCAGACTTTGGTGGCTGAAGGGGCACAACAAATTCTTATAGTCTGCCGGGGGGGCCAGTGCCCACCCGGCCCCTCCCGTAAACACGCCTATGACATTTATTTATTTATTTATTTAAGTTTTAAACAGGCCAGGCCCAATTACATACATAATAATAATAACAACAATCGATCGTTAAAGTAATATACATAAACAGAATAATTATAGAGAAAAACAAAAGAGGTACAATATTAATTATTATACATACATATTATTTAACATACTTATGGCTATGAATTAACAAGTAAGGAATTACAATAATTTTTGAATGAGTTGAAGTTTGGTGATATGAACAGATCGATATTTAATTTATTTATAGTTTTCATAATTCTATGATGGGGAGTATTGCTTGCGTAATTAGTTACTTCTGTGTTTAGATAGAAAGTGTTTTTAGACCGGGAGTTACGAATAGGGGTATGGAAGGAGAAGCGACTTAGGAACTCAGGACAGTCTATATTTCCTGAAAAAAGTTTATACGAAAAGTACAAATCTAATCGCAGACGACGTTGTTCAAGTGTTTCGAGGTTGAGAATTGTTAGTAGTGGAGTATATGAAGAATGGGGTTCTCTGATTATGGAACATTTAAATGAAAGGAAACGTAGGAATTTTTGTTGAATTTTTTCAATGATTTGCTTATGACCCGATTGATATGGAGACCATATTATTTGACCTGTTAACAATGTTGGTAATATGACTGTCAAATTTAAGTTTAGGATCGAAATAAATACCGAGGTCTTTAATAGCCCCCATAGTCCGAAGAAGTGTTTCACCATTAAGGTTGTAATCAAATGAAGAAATAACTCGAGCTCTGGAAAATGTCATTATCTGACATTTCTTAGTATTCAGAGTAAAATTATTGTTAATGCACCACTCATAGAGAGTATTTAAATCGAGCTGAAGTAAATCAGAATCATTCTGATTATCAACTATACGGAATAACTTCATATCATCGGCAAACATTAATTTAGTGCAATTATGGAAATGAATGTCATTAATAAAATAAGATATATTGGTGCTAAATGGGACCCTTGAGGACTCTGATGTACACGATTGGAATGAC
>NC_042494.1:112652638-112654614 GCF_005508785.2 Acyrthosiphon pisum | reverse complement strand
TTAGGAATCGGTCGAATAAAACTACAATATTTAAATACAATAAATAATATTACACATGTACACTAGAATAATTTCATTGTTTTTAAGGAATTAATAAATTAAGTTATATTATAAATCTAATTATTTACCTAACAAATGTGGCAGAATCATTTGAAATAGATATCCATTGTACTGCTTTCACGGGGCCAGTATGCCCGGATATACCGGTTTTATGTTTCCCTTTGTTTGTCCATATATGAATTGAATTATCATAACATCCTGTTATAATCCTAAAAAAGTGACATAAAAACAATTATAAACTCCACAATAATTATATATTATCATGTATATTAAAAAAAAATATTCATATAAGATACCAAGGTCCCATAGAGTGAATAGCGGATACCCAGTCATCATGTATAAGACAATCCATTGGTTCAGGAGACGGAGTAGCTTCCATGTATTCAACAACCACAATGCTTTCACTAGATACATTTTTGTGTGACAAATGAATATCCAAAGGAGTGCGCAATAATTCACCATTTACCAAAAAATCAAAATCAACTTTTTTCACAACTCCGTTATCATCAGATAATTTATCTAAATAAACCAATCAGTCAAATACAATATAGTGAACTAATTCAAGTACAAAATCAAATTAAAATATTTAAAAACAAATGCATTAAACCTTTTAATAATTCGTTAACTAGTTTGTTCAAATTTTCACATTGGATTTTTGAATCAACTGCGAAAGGAAATTCTGGTACAGCATAACTGTAAAAATAAATAAATTATGTTTCATAGTTCTAAATAAATAAGAGTTAAAATCCTAAAAAATACCATAATCCATCACAATTAACCAATTAGGCATTAAGTAACAACTACAACTTTCTTGTTTTCTAGTGGATTATGAGTTACATTTGAATAAAAATTATTCAAGTAGTAAAAACTTACATTTCTTGTTTTGTAATGAATTTTATTTGGATTTGAGACCCTAAATCGACTTTTTTCTTTGAACGGTCCATGGTTAACACTTAGTACTTACACAATTATATTTAATAAAAACGGATATTTTACTTTTTAGTTTTTTCCTAACATACTAAACATAGTAATTAATAACAAGTCGACAAATAAAAACACGTGCTAATCATTTAAAAAATATAAATCTTATCAGTAATAAATTGTATACAGCTGCTGTACGAACCACGGTTGTAGATATATCAGCATACAGTGTAACCATAGAACAATATAGAAGCGAAACTCGATCAGCTGATGGGTGAAGTGTTTACCCTTAGATCATATACAATGTATGTATATGATCTAAGTGTTTACCTATGATCTGAAGTCTGAACAATGAAACTGTTTCCGTAACACTGACATGATGTTATACGCGTATTGAAAAACCGTTTCCGCCTAATAGGCAGGGTATTCTGCGCGGGGTCGGGTTGTTTCCACTGTTTACTTTTATCATAGATTACGTATGCCACGCCGTGTTCAAGGTTACAATCGCCCGATTCGGCCAATTCACGGAGTTTCATACCCCTGGTGTAACCATAGATAATATAGAAGCGACGGAAGCACGCCAAAAAGCCACCCGACATAAGGCCACGTAATAACGACAAAAAGATGGTAGGAAAAAAGTCTCGGGGGAAAAAAGGTCTTGGGGCTAAAAAGTCTGTATTAAGTAAGATAATATCTAATAATTATGTAATCATCTAATAGGTAATTACTAAATACATAACAGATAAAACAAAAATAATACGGATATTTATAAAATTAAAAAAAAAATATACATATCTATACCATTAGTTAGATATCAGAATAAAAAAAAGAAATTTTGTGCTATAGCTTTTAAAAAATCTTTAAGTTCAATTTTATTTTCCTTGAAACGAGTGCATAAAGCATTTGATATGGAGGGCTATAATAGTCCGGAAAGTATATGTCCGGACCGTATAATCCCGGAACGTGTTTATCCGGACCGTATTTCGACGGAATCC
>NC_042494.1:112648871-112652538 GCF_005508785.2 Acyrthosiphon pisum | reverse complement strand
CCTGATATATTGTTACAATAGTAGTTGAAAAATATTAAAAATACATAGGCACATTTTTTTTTAATAAGCATTTAAAGATCAAATTTTGACAAAATTTATCAAATTTAAAATTGAATAATTATTTCGTAGTTAAAAATCTATAAAATGTTCAACTTTTATATCTAAGGATTGAACTTTAAAACAAGATTCCACGTAAGTAGTTAATTCTGTTACCAAAGAATCTAAAAAATACATAATCACAGTTAGTTAATTTTATTTTCCCTGAAACGAGTACATAAAGCATTTAATATTATTTCCACTTTCTTTTTTTTTCCTTTTTATTGATTGCTCACCCAGTTAATTTAAAGCTAATTTTTCGCGGTTTGTAGCTACCTCTCTCATATCTTATTTTAGTAATTAGTTTCCAAATTGTTGGATGATTTTTTCCAACCATATGTGAAAATCGAGAGTTCCAACTTTCACATACATTATTAGTTCTATGCCCGTCAGACAATATTGTCAAATTAACATTCCAAGTTGTAAGAGTAAATAGTGGAGGGATGCGACGATATTGTACCACTATATTATTTTTACTATGTCTACCTGGGCGAAATTTCCCATTTACATATGTATGGTCGAAATATAAAAGTAAATCTTCAGCTCCAACTGGGACAATATTTTTTAAGTATGACATAACCGTCTTCAACAAACTCTATTGGGAGAAATGCTAACCCGTCTATCATACAACTCGTCATCATTACGATACCGATTTTCAAGACCGAGACTTTTTCCGTTCCCCAGACAAAAAAACCATTCGACAAAACACTATCATCATAATACGACAAGATACCACTCGACAAAAAACCATCATACCACACTACCAACTACGATTTAACGTTTTAGAGTTAATTAATGTCAAAAGGTATACCAACATTCAAAATTCCTAGCAAAGAACAGTTATTTGTTCACTCTGAAAAGTTGGGAAAACTGAGATTGGCCATGATGGTTCTTAGGTGACGATATTATATCATTGAATTCAAATTTAATACCATCCATTATACACTGAACCACTTGTAAGTGTTGTATCCTACTGTACAGCAGAGCGACATCCACTTACCCATCTTTTTTTATTTTATAACAAGTTTTTCTATTATAAGTCTGTGTTAGTACTTAGTATATAGATATAAACTATTATAAGCTGTTACGAATAATATAAGATCAAATGAAAATAATAAATTCATTTTATTTTATTAAAATAAATTAAAAACATTAAAACTAAATGAAAATACTATAATAAACATATTATTTTCAAAACATTAATTAGCTTGGTGGGCCAGTGAAAAACCCTTGACGCCGTATGTTGGAAGCCTCTGGTATAAAATATAAACAGTCTGAATCTTACAAAGAAAATGTGTTGAGTACCTATATACAAGATGGAAAAAATAAATAAAGAAGAATTAGATAGAATATTATAATTTAATTGTTACTTATTATTAAGAATTTTGTTGATGTTTTCTTGGATAGGTCACAATGCTTTGTTTAGGTGTTCAGGTTTCAGGTAGGTATATTTGAACTAGTTCTGGTAGCTGCAAAGTTGTGACAGTAGAGTATATGTTTGACTGTTAGTGCTTCCCCAGTTGCCCACAATTTGAGCATTGATCCGGTTCTTATCGTTTCATAAGATAGCTGTGTGTTATCCAAGCATATTATTCTATTCTTAGCCTGTTGATTATGACATTGTAACATATTTTAGTAAGGGATGTTGGCTAAGGGTTTATTGAAAGTTTTATTTCATAGAGTTTTGTATATTATAGGGATGTCTAACATTCTTGCCACTGCCGTAGTGTCAGGTACTGTATGGTGCCATTGATGTCAATTAAAGAACATATTTGGGGCTTGGGCTAAGGTGGATTCAGGTGAATTTATGGTTCTTTTAGCGTAGATGTCAGTTGTCTCGCTGCTGAGAATTCTAACATTGCTAGGGATCCATACCACTATATTGATGTTGCGTTTTGATTATTACAATTAAGGAGAGAAATATGATTTTATATTATTCTGGATATGGTGTTGATTTGGTTCATATTGCGAATACTGTTTAAAACACTTAAAATAGATACTTAGTATGAGAACTTTGTCTATTGTTTAATTATTTTAAGTTCCCAATGAATTGCATAGGCTTCAGCTGTGTAAATTTAACAGAAATCTGGAAATTTGATCATTTTTTTGTAGGTATTGTTGGAATATACCAAAACCCCTAGCCGGCTTCAGAGGTAGATCTATCAATATAAAACTTGATGTAATACTGATGGTCTTCCAGTAATGAGCCTGTGGCAAGGCTTAGGCTGTGTTGTAAATAGTCTCTATCATTTTGAGTACAGATTGTTTAGCACCAATGTACAGGAAAGCACCATTTTTCAATTTTGACAGAATAATAGATTTATATATTTGTTTGAGAGAGGATACATTTGCTTCCAACGAAATGTGTGCCAGTGACTTCATAATGTTCAATTTGATTGAAGTGGCTCTTTTCATTTCCTTTAAGAGAGGCAGCCGTATACTTATTATCGAAGATAATTCCGAGAATCCTAATGGTTTTAGTCCGTAGTATTGGAATATTGTTTCAATGTACTTCTAATTTATTGTATATTTTTAGTCTGGTAAAGAGAGTGCAATTAGATTTCAAAGCAGAAAAATGAAGCCATTTCTAGAGGACTATTCAATAGAGAGATTGTGACTGTAATGGTGGTTGGATGAAATTCGGGGTTTTTTCCTCTGCAAGAAATATTTAAATCATCAGTGTTGAATGGAAATTTAAAAGCCTAATTATTAGGTTGGGTTCTTACTTAAATTTCAAAGATGAACTTAAACTAAAAAAATATCAATTTATAACGAATTGTAGGTAAAAAAATTATATTTCAAAACATATTTAATTTACTATTGTAATACATTCAAATAAAAAAAGAAGTTAATCTCAATAGCATTACTTTACTTATAATTTATTAAAAATTCACAAAATATCAAAAGAAAACATTGTAAAATTGTTTATGCTCAATACATAATATACATTTTTAAAACATTGAAGTAGATACTAAGTTTAAAATATTTTTTTTTTCACCAACCAATATCCACTGCATACAATAAGTAAAACTTTATTAAGACATTGTGATATTGACATTGTTGAGACTATCATTTAAAGATCTTATGGTAAAATATATTAAGGAAATATATTATATTAGAATATTTTTTTATGTTTTTCATGAGTTCAATACCTTAAAAAGTCTAGTTAAAATTAAACCATAAATTGAAATTTGGCTGATGAAATATTTTTGTTATTTGATATAATGTTTGCACTAAAACTATAATCTAAGGGATCACTGATTAATATTTTTGGAGGGCCACATTAGGAATTCAGACATTTTAGTTGGGCAATCAAAATGCAATGTCATATTTAACTAAAGGAAAAATAAGACTAAAACTGACCAAACCTGAGGTTGGTAATTAATAGTGAGGTAGCGAGAAACTTGGTAGCCCTAGGGTCATAAGAGATCACAACCTAAATTTATCAAAATCAGTTCATTTCCATACAATTAGTACTATTATAATAAAATTATTATATTTTGTTATAATCAAAAATATATAATTTTTTTTTAAGCAACGTTTTTTTTTTTTTTTTTAATTACATATAATA
>NC_042494.1:112647934-112648821 GCF_005508785.2 Acyrthosiphon pisum | reverse complement strand
GAAATAAATAATGTAAAAGGATACTGATCTGCTATTTGTCTATCATCATGAATATGAAGATCATTGAGAGAATTAATTCTTCATTTACTGAATCAGAAATCACTGTATGATATAAATGAGTTTATAATCAGGATAGTTAGATGACCACATATTTTCATAATCATTCAAATTAGCAACAACTTCTGATTTAAATTTAGCAACAGAGTTGTAATCTTCTACCATTTCCGACCATGTTGAATTTTCTTCTCGTATCAAATTCTCAATTTCTTGCTATAAACAGTAAGCATAATAATTAATTTTTTTTTGTTCAAACTTAGTAGTAATTCCTTATTGCTATAATAATAGTATGATATAATAATATGTACCAATAGATCAGAGGTCTTCAACCAACATCTTCAGGCCTACCTTATCTTTAATTGAGGCTATTGAACACATATTTTATTTATTTATTTTTATTTTGTATAAATCAACGCCTAGTGGGTTTCTAATTATCGTAATATAAACACATAGGTAGTAGGTTATCTAATAGTTTAAAGGGAATATTGTTATTCAATAACTATTTTTAGAAATTTGGTTTTCACAAACCTTCAAGCTTCGGAAAACACATAAATACAGAATATTAAATAAAACTATTATTCTATTATTGGAGTTGACAATAATATTTTTCCAACCAATTATTTTGAATAAAAATAAAATGTTCGAAATAAAAAACCAAAGTATTCAATACCAAAAAGTAATACAAACAAAAGTATTTAAAATACTATTCAAAATACTTCATGCTGAAAGTATTTAAAAAGTTATTCAATACTTAAAAAAGTATTTGAATACTTTTACTTAAATACTTTACAGGACTGCTCATATTCCAGGATTGATCTTACTAATGAAGT
>NC_042494.1:112639909-112647834 GCF_005508785.2 Acyrthosiphon pisum | reverse complement strand
ATATATTGCTATGAGATAGTGAGCTTGGTTAAAATCTGAAAGATTACAGCAAATGAAATCCAAAGCACATAAAGCTTAACATTGTAATGTATTCAATGTGATTATTGAAGGATAATGATGGCACTTGTCTAAATCCTAAGTCATCAAATTGATTTACTCGACGCAAGGTTTGGTTCTATATAAGATAATCATGAATGATACTTTTACGCATTATAAACATAGCATGAATTTTGTATACATTTTGGATAATTTAAATTTTAAAACATGTTTTTATTATGAGTGTAGCCAGCATTTAAAAAAAAAAAATAGATTAGGTATTAGGCGGTTAGGTGGCCTGCTGCCTAAAATGGTTTAAGACCCCCTACTGTAGATATTTAGATAAATGAAATAAAAGTAACTTATTTTAAAATACCTTTTTATTTTCTACATCCTTGATCATATCTTTCAACATTGATAGTACTTTGACACCTCGACTAGAATTGTTAGAATACATCATACTCATAGGATGAGCTACTTTTGCTTCTAATGATTTAACCTGAGTATCTATACGTTTAGCTAAAGCATGCATATCATTAAAATTCATATTTTATTATTTCGTCCAGTTAGACAACAATAAATTATTACTAAGGATAAAACTTTTGAAATATTTAAATATATGTATTTATTCTAAAAAAAACACTATGACAATAAATTAAAAAAAATACTTAATATTATACATAGGTAATAAAGATGATTGAACTATTAATTAAGGATATAGCCCATAGGTATAATAAAAACAATAGAATTAGAGTAGATTGTAAAACTAGAACAATATTATTATTTTAATTTTGATAATCTTGTTATAATTTATAATGATAAAATTTTAATAATTTAATTTTTTAGTAGTTTTTTCGCGCGGAAACCACGGACTATAGATATATTATATCTTAGTCCATGGATATGATATATTTAATTGATAACGTATGCCACGCCCCTCTAGAGATCATTTTCAAGGCCACAGTCGTCGGATCCGACCAGTTCACGGAGTGTCGTACACTCGTACCCCTGGTAATAACGGACGCATGTTATGTTCCAGAAAAAAAACGGCCAGAATGTAGATTTGTCGAATGTTAAATAACAGAAAATAATATTACAGAATTGAAAACAACCAGAATATAAAAAGCCCAGAACGTATTTGAACAGAAAATAAAATGAACCAGGGTTTTTTTTAGTGTGCAGTGAGACACATTTTGTGCAGTGAGAAAAGTAATTCTGCAGTGAAAATTGTTACTTTGTGCAGTGCAAAAAAAAGAATTTCAGGATGATATATTTTATTGTTGTATATTATAACACAATAATTGAGTAAACTTCAAAATAAAAAAAAATAAAATGTTTCTATTAAAATTGAAAATTGTTTACATTATTCAATATTATACTATTTTTTTTTTTTAAATCAAAAAAAATATCTACCACCTTTAAGCACATGCCTGTGGATAATATGAACAATTTAATTATAAATAAGAAAAACGTATAAGAATTGAATAATCAATCTATACAATTAGAATACTAATTATAAGTTATAACTAATAATATTAAATTACAACACTTAAATATAATTTCTTATTATTTATTCAAGTATTAAAAATAACCAAATCTGAATTTTGTATTCATTTCTATAGTACCTATACGATTCCCTTCTGTATAGATATGGCCCTTTTTATATTTACTGCATGGAGTGTAGTTTTTGACCTAGATATCTATGATTTTGACAACGTTTTCTAGATACTCATCTGACATCAATGACGATTTTTCTTTATATCTTTCTATCCAGAAAGATATAAAGTTTTAATTATATATACAATAGTTATTTTTTTATAAACAGACTCAAATGGTACACATCTAATAACTTAAAGTTTTTTTTAGTGAACCCAATTAAAGTAGTTTTACTTAAACATATCCTAAACATTTTTCTTTGTAAAAGTTGTAGTGGTCTACCGCATTTTAATTCAGTCAAAATTATTGTTTTGACTTTTATTTGATGTAAAAGTATTTTTCAAAAATTATAAAGAAATTAGGTACCTAGCCAATTGATTGTTTTTATTTTTATAAACAAATTATTATTACAAATTACCTATTTCAAGTAAATATTATTCCTTATATTTACAAACAAAATTTTAAAATTATTATTTACAAATGTAAAATAAAAATAGTGCATTAATATAAAAGTATTTATTTGTGTGTCGAGTGTAGAGAGTCGGAATTTATATGTTTTTACATATCGTTTTTGACTTTCTGAGTACCCATATTATGCAGTCTTATGAAAGAGACAGTAGGTTAGGAGGTACTAAGTAGTACAACTGTGCCAGTTCACAGGGGCGGATCCAGAGACATGATTAGAGGGTGACCTGCAAATCATAATTTTTAGAAAATGTCGATGATTTTTTTTTTTTGTAATTTTGTTTTTAACAGTATAAAATTGTTTAGAAATACAGCTTTGGGGAGGTGGGGCTAGGGCTCACCTGACAGTTTAACGGATAACAGTCCGTATAGGGTTTGGTATATGTGTGAACAAATTCCCTACTATAACCTAAGTTGGGAATAAGTTTGTGCTGTCAAAAAAAATCAATAAAAAAAACCCTGAGATGAACGAAAATAAATACTACAGAATGTAAACTGACAAGAATTATTATCAGTAGAAATACAGAAATACAGAAATTGATATTGCAGAAATTCGAAAAGTGTATAATTCCAGAATGGAATATAACAGAACACAGTTTTACAGAACGTTATGATGCATAAAATATTTTAACTGAAAATTATATATTAGAAAATATATTTCCAGAAGTATATCTATTGAAATTTTTTAGTCGTTTTTTCATCGGAACAAAGCTATATGTAAGAAGATATATAATTGAATGGATGTCAATTGAAACAAATATCTTTCGACGAATGTAAATAGGAACGAAGGTAAAACTTGGAAATTAATATCAATGGAATAAGTTGACTTGGAAAAAAAATGTGGAACAAAATGTAGTTTCCAAAATGATGATTGATGACAACAAGTATTATTAAAGGGTTTGATATAGCTGCTATAAAGGCATAGACACAAATAACGTTTGAAATTTGAGGGCAGATGAGACCCTACTATAATAATATTGAAGAAGCTTAAACAACTGTTAGGTAATGTTGGGGGGGGGCTATTGAAATGTTTTAAAACCCCTCCTCATAGTTGCACCTATGTATATCCACAAAATATAGCCTATACGTAAATATACGTAAATAATATATAGGTACATATACGTAATTTCAAAATTTTAACTTTCTGAGATTTAATTTTTCTGGGAAATTATGGTCTACAGTATCACTTTCTGTAAAACTACGTTCTGTGATTATAATTTCAGGCTTTAAACTTTATGGAATTTAATTTTCTGGAAAATTATGGTCGACGTTATCACTTTCTGTATAACTACGTTCTGTGATTATAATTTCAGGTTTTTAACTTTCTGGGATTAAAATTCTGTATACATATTTTATGTTCATTTTATTTTCAATATGAAAACAATTCTGGAACGTTAACTTCCAGTATTTTATTTTCTGTAATTTGTCTTTCTGTCATTTTATTTTCTGTCATTATATTTTTCTGTTAAATTTAATTTATGGATTTACTAACGTTCGGTTCATTTATTTTCGGGAAAATAATGCGTTCCCGTAATAACTAATATGTATCTACCTACTTCAATACGTTAATATAATTATCTAATCTAATTTCAAATCTAATATTATAGCCTATAGGAATGGAAAATAAATATTATATTATAACACATAATTCTTATGAGACTTAAATTTATAACACTTGATTTTCCAACTCTGACTTTTGAACACTTGACATAATACCATGTAAAACGCCGTTTGGCCTATATTAATTACAAAAATAAAATAAAATATAATATTGTTATTCCCACTGCAAGAACATTATTTAATTTTGATTTACACAAATAAACGTTTTTGTAACATTGTTACCTATTTAATTGGTTTTTAAAAAAAATCCGATATGGGTACCTACAACCATTGACTAAATGTATATTATATATTTAATCAATGCTACAACCTACTTAGGTATATACCGCCCTGCTACCAAGAATTGCAGTAACTCCAAAAAGTGAAATGTTGGGAAATTGTGTTTAAAGGTTTTTTAAATTTTTGACCCAGAAGTTATAACTTTTTAATGATTTTTTTTATAAATCATTTTTAATAGATGTTCAAGTTATTTGTTGATATATTTTTTTTGTACTTCATTCATTTTTTGTATGTTTTTTACCACTTTTAAACATATTATAGGAGTTACTGCATTTTTACTTAGGAAATAACTCACATTTAAATGTACAAAATACAGTAAATCCATTCCTATGATTCTTAATTTTTATATTATGTGCACTCTGCAGCAGACTTCTACTGAAACATTAAGTTCAACTAAAATATAAAGTTGATTAAGTTTATAATCTTTTCCCAGTAAAAAAAGCCTATTAATTATATTTATGAAATTAATTAATTACCCAAGTACAAGAAATATAAATACTAAAATATCATAATTATACCTAATAAAAGTATATTATAGATTGATAAATAGAGATGGAAAAATAACATATAAATAATACACAGCGCGCCCGTTTCAGCTTATCAATTTGATAAGCTTTTGATCGCCATATTGGCGTAGATTGGTAGATTAATAAAATATTGTTATAACATAGGTTAGTGGAGTTACGGCAGTGAAGCCATTTGAACACACAATATTACTAAGGCAATATACAGTAAGAGCATGTAAAACTTCTAGAAATCCGATTCCTAAGAATTAATGCAGTAAATCCATGGACTTGCTGCTTTTGTTCTTAGTATATGGCTTTACTGCACTTTTGCTTAGTATTTTACCTGAATTAGCAAAAAATTGTACATTTAAAATAAGCACTAAAATGTAAAAACCTAATATAGGTACTTCAAATATACAAAAATTAGCATAAAACAATTAATGTATATCACTCAGCTATTTTGATCTGTATCCTATAATAATTAGCAAATGCAATAAAATGCTAGCACTGGCAATCACTATTTTAGTATTTTTATTGAGAAATAAGAATAATCTAAATTTACTTTATTATTAAGATTCTTTCTCTTTAGATTTTTTATTCAACAATATTGAAGTAACTTTGAAAATTAAGTAGTAAAATAATACAAACATTGTTGTTATAGATAAAAAAATTACAACCAAAACATCGATTAAACAGTATTGGTACCATGGCATACCGACGGCGGCAGACCGAAGATGTGGCGCCCCTTTGTGTCGGATGACATACTCTGTCCAATACACTGCAGTTTCCAAAGGAGACATAGGTCGATCACGAAAAGCTTCTGATAGCTCTTTAGCCTTCTGTCTGTATCTATATTCAACAAATTAATAAATATTATAAATATATTACAAGCATCGCCCCAAATTATATTCATAAAGTCATAATAACATATATAAGTTATATAAGTTCATAAGAATAATTTAATCACGTATTACTGCAGGTGGACCGGGCGTCACCTGATTGCGGCCACAAAGTAAGCTTTTTACCTATCCCGATTGCGGCCTGTACGTTAGGTTAGGTAGGAAATACTATTTTCAGTGGTTATTAAAACTAAATAAATATCCCGATTGCACCAGCGATAGGTATTTTTAAAAAATGTATACAAATTCAAATAAAAAAATGCGGGCAAGTGGATGTCGCTCTGCTGTTCATTGGTTACAAGTGGGTCACTGTAATGGATGGTGTTAAATTTGAATTCAATGATATAATATCATTGTATAAGAAAAATGATTCTGAGTGAAAACGGTCAGTCAGCCTATGATATTAGCATTCCACCAAATATTTTAGATCTTTTGAGCTGTTTACGGACATTGTCAGTTATCAATTTATTTAGTTTTTTTTTCTATAAATAACAATAAAAAATTATTTGTTGGGTAAAAAAGCGTGAAACTTTAATGCAAGGCTCCTGATATATTGTTACAATAGCAGTTGAAAAACATTGAAAATACAAAGGCATAATTTTTTTTTATAAGCATTTAAAGTTCGAATTTTGACAAAATATATCAAATTTAAAATTTAATAATTATTTTTAGTTAAAAATGTATAAAATGTTCAACTTTTATTGCTAAGGATTAAAAATTTAAAACAAGGTTTCACGTAAATAGGTTATATATAAATTACTCTATTAAAAATAATATCATCAAAATATACTTAGTAATATCATAGGCTGACTGACCGTTTTCTCTCAGAATAGTTTTTCTTATACAATGATATTATATCATTGAATTTAAATTTAACACCATCCATTACAGTGACCCACTTGTAACCTACGGTACAACAGAGCGATATCCACTTACCCACCTTTTTTTGTATTAGGGTTAAGGCTTCAACTACAAAGGTCATTAGCCTGTGGTAATGTGGAGCCGTGGAAGAGGGTACTGTAGATTTGTTTATACGTGTGTGTTTGTTTTGGCAGAATTTTTGATTTGGGCACCCGTATAGGTCAGTGGCGTATTTACGGGGGGGTGATATGGGGGATAGATCCCCCCTTGACCTTTTTTTTTTGTAAAATTAAGTTTACTTATTTTTTGTATTTCTCAATATGATACTACTCTTAAGTTTTAAGTAGGTACCTATATCTGTTTTCTAAATGTTCTAGCCGTGGTAATTTGTCCGCTTTGATATAGGTATACTATAGGTACGCCACTAGTTGTTCGTGGCATAAATATTGGAAAATAAAAACATATATCTTTATGGTGGTATGGTGTACTATATTTTTGAATTCTCTGCGAATTATTTTTCATGCATGAGTGTTTATAATAAACCCAATAAATAGTCGGTAAATAAAACAAAATTACCACGAAGACTGTAGATTTACCATAGGACATAGGTTTATTTTTAGTGACTGAAATAGTATATTGTGTGGCAAGGGCGGGAAGTGAGCCATTTCAGTCGCGGGCGTCGTGTGCATTTCGCCTAAGACTGAAATGGCCTTCCTGCGCGAGCCACACATACTATTTTTTGTCACGCCCTGCGTTCATGGAAAAGGTTATGCAGGGATCTATGCAACAATTATAGACTATTCTACAAAATATGTTTAAATGTTTATGCGTCATGCAATGAGGTTATACTATAAATTTAAGATGTAACCAAAAGTTTATGTTTTGCAAGGACCATGGTAGGTATACATTTTCGTTTCTGGTTGTGCAGGGGATACGCGCCCGGCGGCTGGCACTTTTGGGGATTTCTTCTTTTCCGCCCGGCACTTTTAGGGATTTCCTCTTTTCCGCCCGCTAGACGGAAAAAGGTTGCTTTCGAACGCTTCAACCGTGGTCGAAAACCAAACTTTCGGTGCAGGCGTGATAAAAACATTGTATTCTCCTCTCGGTTACATGCTTTAGATGTTTGTGATAAACAGGTTTATCCAAATATTCATGAACTCTTGAAAATATTTTGTACTTTGCCTGTATCAACTGCTAGGTACACCTGCACGATGTTTTTCAAGTTTTTATTAAGTCTTACCTAATAAATAGTATGACAGAAGTAAATATTTTATTAATTTTCCTATCTAATATTGAATAATAACTATAAATTAAATAGTAATTATTATATACTTTGTTTATTATAACCTACTTAGACACTTAGGGCCCGTTTTACAATCATAGTTTAAATTTTACCAGTCGAATTCCGCGGTTTAACGTTAGTTTAACTATTGTAATACGGACCCTTATAAGAGGACGCTACACCCGCGTGTGTTGTTTCTGTCTTACACACGCACGACATAGGAAATTGTCGTTCACTATTCTCAATAGTGAGCTGTTAGTTTTGATACTAGAGTGAATCGACCTATTATTAAACTTTTAGGTAAGAACATTATTTGGGTCT
>NC_042494.1:112628882-112639260 GCF_005508785.2 Acyrthosiphon pisum | reverse complement strand
TTGGAAATTTAATACAAGGCTCCTAACATATTTTTACAATAGCAGTTGCAAAATAAAAGGAATACATTGTCACAATTTTTATTTATAAGCATTTAAAGTTCAAATTTATACGAAATATGTCAAAATTGCGAAAATTTGCAAGTAATTTAGTGGTTGAAAAATCGTAAAAATTTTTTCTTTTATAACTAAGTTTTTAAAATTTGGTACAAGGTTCTCCATAAGTTTTTCTTTAAAAATAATATATCCTAGACTGACAAATCATCTCCGTTCAGAATCGTTTTTCGTATACAATGATATAATATCATTGGATTCAAATTTAATTCCATCCATTACAGTAACCCACTTGTAACCTACTGTACAGCAGAGCGACATCCACGACTTACCCGCCTTTTTTTTGTTTATAAACACGGGATTGTCGTTAGTATGAATTTATAATAAATGCTATTAGGTACTATAAAATTTGTGTTAATTCTTATTTTACCTTGATCCACACTAAACTCAACAAGTTATAGGATTTTAAAAATGTATATTATATTCGTATTTATTGAGTGTACCTATTATTATATATTTTATCCCCCCCCCTATCAAAATTCCTAAATACGCCACTGGTATAGGTATCTGGTATCTGCAGCCATGCGCGGTAGGCGGATTGCGGCCTCTCTCTCCAGACAGATATCTGCCCGGAGAGAAGTGCCTCCCGTGACCAAGGTTCGAACCGGTGAAGGTGCGCATTGCAACCGACGCCTTAGTCCACTCGGACACTCCGTCCGCTTTATTAATTATCATTATACCTATATACGTTATTAGTAATAACTTATTACGTTATTTCGTAAACCAATATGTGTTTGGACGCAATAATGATACTTATATTTGGACAAAATACGTCTACCTGAATTCGGGCCGCAATTGGGCATCTCTGGGTGCGGTGAAAAACGATAACGTACGGTCTTTATCGACATACGCAATCGTGAACATTTAATGTTATGGTTGCGTACGATTATTATCTGCAACTTTGAAGCACTGTTGCCATTTGCTTTGAACTAATAGAGCATACAATTCAAAATTAATTGAGCGGCGATAGATGATATTTCATAGGCGATAACGAAATCGGGTATTTTACTAGGATATTTTAGGATACTCGCACTCGATAAAATATGTATACTGCAGTACCTATACCTATCGTTTAATAAACGAAGTCAGTGAAGAACTGTCGTTGAATTATCAACCTCCTAGCATGTTTCGTGTTTTTCGAGTGAAATATGGAAAATAAAGTTGATTTTATAACTTCTGAAAAGGGTAAACCACTAGTTTTACTAAATCTACATAAATATCGGTTTATTAGGGAAAGAAAAGATGGAATTAAAAAATGGCTGTGTACAAAAAAATCATGTCATGCTAGCATTTTGACAAATGGAGAGTATGTCCATGAAACAATTAATGAACACCACCACTCTGAAAATTCACAACAGAGCATTGAACGACAAGTACTACGAGAAGCTTGTAAAAGAAAATCAAATAATACTATTTGTGTCAGACCCATAAAAATAATTAGAAACGAACTTATGGGGAGCAATCACTCTGAAATCGGGCACAGAGACGTACGGTCGATTCGAAAAGCAATGTACGACAAACGTCGAAAAAATTATCCTGCTTTTCCAAAATCACTAAGGGAGTCAATTGAACAATTTAAAGCAATGGAAGATGACGATATAATACAATTTCAAGGTAAAAAATTTGTTTTTATTCCCGACAATAAACTGTTTGTTTGTGTTACTACAGAACAAAATCATACTTTTATGACAAGTACAAGTGAATTTTTCGCTGATAATAATTTCAATTATGCACCAAAATTTTTTGCCCAACTTTATACAATCAATTGTTTTAAAAATGGGTTCTATGTGCCAGTGACATACTTTTTTATGCCAAATAAATCAAAGCAAATTTACGCAGACATGCTGTGGTTGTTTTTACAAGAATTATGCGAACAAATTATTTAAAAAAAATTATTGGCTAATTAATAAATTATTATTTTATTATTTTTAATTATTTATTTTGTATACTATATTACAGTAAAACCTCGATAAGACGGAATCGCATGGGACCATGATATTTTTCTGTCTTGACGGGGTTCAAAAAATTTAATTGAATAAAATTAAAGATTACATATATATTTATTTTAAACCAGTTGATACATATACATAATACATACAATTTATATTTTTAATTTAATTTAATATTTATACTTATTCAAATATTAACTCAAACAAATATTCCGTAATACCGGGGTTTCCGTCTTACCGAAGTTCCGTTTTAGCGAGGTTTTACTGTATAACATATTTGTCAAAATTTGAGATTTTTAAGTGGTACCAAGGTATAACATTTTTTATTATATTATTTTAACCTTTTATTATTTTTAATTATGTAACTTTGTATAGGTACTATATTATAAGTTATAACATATTTGTCAAAAAATGATTTTTAAGTGGTACCATGACTTAAGTAATTTTTTCAAAATTTAAATTTTACTTATTACACATAAAAACATAAACTTGGCAACGTTGCATAGCAGATCATCCGCAATCATTTGACTTTTGGGATAAATATTAAAGTTAATGGTTTAACGTACGCAATCGTGGTAACGTACGCAATCGTGTTCTTAAAAAGGTACATTATCGCACGACTAAATAAACAGGCATGATCGCTAGATTAGGTACTGCGCACGCATATTTTATACATATAATATTATACTTCCCCAGACTTGGAAGAAACACTAATATCATAGAAAACAATTTTATTCACATTACAATTATATAGGAATTATACTGTTTTTGCCATGTCTGGGGAAAATGCGCAGTGATAGGAAAAATTGGTTTTTTTGGTGATCATGCCTGTTTATTTAGTCATGCATTATCGTACGCAATCGTGTTGTACCCTCCGGGTGGACCTGCACGGACCACGGTTCCGGGTTTGTGATATTAAAAATAATTACGATACACTTACTTAGGATTTGTGAGCATGGATGTTATTTTTATAAAAATATCATCTTCATTCAAATCTCCGTAATTTATCATCTCTGCAGCTCCTTTGCTTACAACAGCTTTGATGTTTGTCATTTGGTCACCAAAAATTGGCATTGATAAAATTGGAACACCTTCATATACAGCTTCGGTAGTTCCCAATAGGCCACCATGAGATATAAATAGTTTAACATTAGGATGAGCTATATACAAATGAAAATAAAAAAATCATTATTTACACTAGTGGTGTATATAGAAATAATTTTTAGGGTGGGCTATAGTAGATAGAAACTAACAAGTGATCTATTACTTAGAGGCTACTGTCTACTATATATAGTTAACAGTTTCTGTAAATATATTCGTATTTGTTATTTTTCAACAGGCTATATGAAATATTATAACTTTACCTAATAAAATATATTGTTGTTCTATTTAAAAAGACTGTAATTTCGTGGGGGGGGGGGGGCTGCCCCTATATATGCCACTGATTTACACACGATAATTAATAATAATTAACTAATACCTATTCAATATTCATGATCAAAAATTAAAATGTAATACGATTATACCACAAGTTAAATTTGAAATTTAAAATTGCTGCAGTAGGTATAATATACAAACCGTAAATTTGCAATCGCTTATAAGTTATAACATTTTAAATAACGTCACAAAGTATGTCAAACGCGTATTTATAGGTACCTAATATATCTCGTTGAGGCATCCATTTGCGAATCATTACATTGGACGGTTTTCCTGGTAGTTCTCCTTCCCATTTCCACAGAATGCGTTGTGGTATTTTCTTGAAGACATTCAAGAACATTTGTCTTTTTTCGGGTGAAAAAGTTTCGCCTCGTAATAAACTGCCCATGCAGAAATAAATTACTCCGTTCTCAGCTTCGTCAATATATTTTTGGATGTCCTAAATATATATGTAAAAATATTATCGAATTAATAACCGTATAATAATTATAAAACAATTCAACAATATATTAATGTTATTCAATTTTTATTTTTATTTTTTTTGTATTCAAACCTCTTCTAGAGGTTTTGATGGTTTTACGTGAAGGCCTCCTACTTCGACAACGTTTTGTGGTAGCGGCCTACTGCCCCATAAAGCATGGTATGTGTTCACAAACAACAAACTAGTCCTCAACACTAACTGATCTAGGTGTGATGACTCTTTATAATGTTTTGAAGCGATTTTCTGAGAGGATATTGTCGATTCCGTATAATACTTATAAAATGCTATTGATCGCATCAGTGTGTTATAAATCCGTTCCGCAAAATTCATATGTGGTCCGTACGTTGTCATTAGTACTGGTACGTATGCAGGATGAGTGGACGCTCCCATGCGATCAGCGGACCACACAAATAATGGGGATGTAGTCCACGCAATGAACGGGGCTTTGAATCGTTCTATCAACGCTAGGTATAAATCAGTGTTACATGTTTCGGTCACAATTAAATCGTAAGAGTCTTCTGGCTGGTCGTACAGTTGACGCAGTGCATTGGACTGAGCGTATGTTTCTCCATTACGCACGATATGAAACATGTGTTTATAACTATTTAAAGTTGATGGCGAGTACATATGGTCCATGGTCACGTAGCTTGGGTCCAATACGGATGACGTGTTGCTGATTTGTATTCGCTTGTACTGTTCGGAGGCAATGTCTGGAAAATGTGAATACACTGTCACATTATGGCCACGGCGGTGAAGTTCGGACATGTAAGAGTCGAAAATGATCTGATGACTAGGGGCTTCGATTGGAAATACACCTAGAATGTCTGCACACAAACCTTCTTGGAAGAACGAAAATATAACCAACAATAATTGTAAAATTATAATCTGTGAGCTGAAATTAATAATTTCCATTTTGATTATATTTGAACACACTGCCGTCTACCAGAATACAAACATGTTAATTGTTGCATAACGTTTTTATTTATATTTTGAAAATAAAATTATCTACATTTATTAATCTATTAATTAGAGAAAATAATATACCTATAGGTTTTTTTTTTAATCAAAATACTGGCTGATTATAATAACATATTAATTGATAACTATAACTCAACCAACATGTGGATTGTATAAATTATGATTTTTATTTCGTATTAAAATATATAGTACCTAGGTACCTAATTAGTTAATAATGACATGATTCGATGATTGGTTATAGATGTTCTACTGAAATAAAAAATATTGATATGATATCAAAAATTAGACACTAGTATAGCTGTAGTGCTGTATAAAAAATATTAATATGATATCAAAAATTAGAAACTAGCAGCTGTAGTGTTTTAATAGGGACTATTACTATTTACTACCTATATAGCATTATACCTATATATGCAACGGCTTGAATGGTTTGATTGGTATTATGTGTATTGTATAATGTAACCCGTAGATTTCTACAACAGCTAGTACTAACGGCTTAGATTCAAACATGGTGAAATAAGTTTTAAGTTTTAACCACGATCAAATTAGCATTGGGCTACTGAAATTTCAAAGTCAACATTTCGTTTGATAATAACTTCGTCTGTAGTCCCACGTAGCAGTTTAATTCCAAATAGTTGTTCTGTACGAAAAATTGTCTTAATACTTCTGCTATAAAAGTTTATTTTTGTGGTTAGGCCGGCCAATATTCAAATTATATTATTGGTTAAAGAATATGGTTGTTCGATCGTATGCCGATTCTAGGGAAAAAGTTGCAACTAGGTACTCAAAAGTATAAAAAATATGTTGAACTTTAATGCAAAACCCAAAAATAATTCGTTAGGTATTAAAAAGTCATGTAATGACTAAATAAAATTTAGTAGGACTGTTTAATAATGTTTACGGGACTTTATACAGTCTAGTGTGTACCGTAAATATGGCATCATATATTTTATAAAATAAAAACCCAAATGATATTCCATTGTATTTTGTTCATTGAATTGCCTTCGAAATGGTTTTTTTTTTTTTTGTTAATGGAAATAGGCATGGCTCCTATAATTGATATATTATTATTTATGTTTGGATATTCTGTCGTATAGTTACTGATAATAGTGATGTTGTGTCCTCGACTTGCAAGTTGCAAGTTCTTGAATACATGGAGCCATGGAGGGTAAACCAAATTATGACTTAAGCCTTAATGAAGGAACACAGCTAAAATGTTTGCCGTGTCCACTGGAGAATTCACTGTCAAACTAATAATAAATATTAGTGTTAAAAAAACAATCAGCATAGTTATATATCTAGCTTATTATAATATTATTATCTAATATATGTATGAACATTGAACACTCTTGTATTATAAAGATAAAACACTGTATAAGATTAAAACGTGAAAAATAAATTACATTAGTTATAATTAGTTGCTATTATATATTTTAGGTTCTTTAATCAATAACATTAAACTCAATGTTTAGTAAGTTAGGAAAACGTTAGCTATCTATACGTATATTTAAAAAGTTCATAAATATATTAAAATTATACACTAAAATACAGTTTTATCGTATATTGACTCGGATAAGAACAAAACAAAAAGACTTTATTGTAGCTAATCACCAACTAATGAATAACAATAAAATTGCGTTATTTAATGCATATGTACACTATGTAGGTAAATTATTAATTAGAAGGAGCCGGTATTTATACCAATTAAATTCTTTCTTTGAAAGATAAGATTAGGCAGTTAAATGAACAAAACATAACTACTTGTTGTAAGATGTCTTCTAGGATAAAACATTATATTAGACATTTTAATTGATTTTATGAATAGCTATATTTATTATAAATGATAATATAGTACCTATGTAACTATATCGTTAAATGTCTTTTTTCAAGTATACACAATTTCTTGTAAAATGTTCTTAAAAAAATAATATGGTTTAAATTCAAAATGATCAATTATATTAGTTTAAAATTTAAATATTGATTATTTTTTAATTAATACGCTTAATTGATGATATTGTATATGCATAACCACAACCAAGAATTAATATGTATAACGGATACTCCGATAGTATTATTTATCCAAGTTCATGGCCTCAATTATGATAATAAGAGCTATTAATCTAATAATATTAAATAATCTAATTAATAGTCTAATAATCTAAGATTTTAAAATTTCTCATAAAATTGTCTACTTTTATCAAAAAAAAAAAAAAATATCTACCGGAATATCAAATTTTTTATTATTGTTTGAAGTTGAAATTTTTACAACATAGGATATTCACTCGATTTCTCATGTAGCGATTTTATTATTTTGTTGTAATTCAAAAACGAATAACTACCTATAGATACATGAAAATTTCATTGAATGTTTATATTTTTATTTTCTATACACCACACAATTTTGAAATTTACGAAAATTTTCAGTTTTCAATTTTGGATTCTGAGCGGAGCCTTGATGAATCAGTGGCGTATTTAGGAATTTTGCCAGGAGGGATGAAATACGTATATAATAATACACCCATAAATACGTACATAATATACATTTTTGAAATCTCCCAACTTGTTACCTATTGAAGTAGGTGTGGATCAAGGCGAAATAAAAATTAACACAAACTGTTTAGTACCTAATACCTAATAGCATTTATACTAGCGCCAATGCCCATTCCCGTGTTTAATACGATAAACAAAAAAAAAGTTATAATACAAAATCCAGTTTTCTAATTTTTTGGATGCTCAGTTCGTCGATAAGCTTATCTGACATTATTATTGTATTGACCGGTGACATGCCAATAATGCCAAAACATTAAGGAATAAAGGCCGTATTAATTACAATAGGTTAAACCGTGGAATTCGGCTGGTAAAATCAGTGGGTTAACTTACGCCGCGAATAACGACTATTATATTGGCGTATTGTATATCAGAGCGGTAAAATTATCACGGCTAAAAAGTAATATCATATTGAGAAATACAGAAAATGAGACTTAATTTTACAAAAAAAAAAAGGTCAAGGGGGATCTATCCCCCATATCCCCCCGGTAAATACGCCACTGTGATGAACGTATTGATTTTACAATGATGTGTTTTTTTATTTTTTAGTTTTGTGTCTACCACCACCGTCCAATTTTGGACAAGTAGCTATTACAAGTAGGTATTACATAGTTTCTAGAACTTATAAATATTTTAATTATTGAAAAAATGTTGTTTTTAATTACTTAAAATGATGTAAAAAAACGTTCTAAGTTTATGGAATAATTAGTGTTTTATACTTACGTAAATATTAATATTTAATATCTAATTGCCATATCTATTATATAACATTATTATATTGAACCCGTTACAAATATTTTATTTGTATTGATAATACCTATATTACGCCCTATAGTGGGATCTGTCCAATAATATAATATAAAATATATATGTTTAATATACAGCATAATATATTTGTTAGCTAATATTATTATAGAATATACATAATACTGATAAGTGATACAATACAATATGTAAACACAAGATTACGGCGATATAGCCATATTAATAATTTATAGGTATCATATTTTTACATAAACATTTTTTTTGATTTAGGGTTAGAATTCTGACCACAGTAACTTCGGCTTATCTTAAGCGATTAAAAGGAGTTAAGCGGAGGGCAGAAGTAACGGCTACTGCATATAATTGATTATTTCCACAGCGGATATATAAGGCACAAACAGGGCGATACCGTGAAGGGGAAACTAGCAGGACCTCGACGTGGCGCAAAACATGGCGAAGAACGGTGCATGAAACGGCTGCAAACACAAGTGGAAAAAAAATGTCTGACGGGCGAATACCAAAAAAAGGCGAACCTTAACGGATTTTTTCAAAGTGTTCGGCGAACAAAATGGCGTCCAGCCGGACACAAAAGAGCGAACCCGGGACAAAAGCACACGGTAGCGTATTAAGCAGGTTAGGCGAGAGGGGAGGAGGTAAAGACTGCATCGACGTTTAAAAGCCACTACCCAAACACCTCTCACAAAACGTTACATAGTCTATACTTGGCGGTCTATGTCGGGAACACCGCAACAAAACATTCACCGGGCGAATCTCTTCGCCCAACTGCCCCGACTCCACAGTGTGCGACGTCTATAGGTCGGACAACGGTTACTGTCATGTACTCGTGTCCGTTTCTGCAGCATCTCCACATCTGCCTCGGGTAACCATGTCCTATAAACCACCGGTCGTCTCGTGGTCCAGTGGTTTTGTGGATCCATTTTCCGACTCAGCATCACCGCGGTTAACTACGTTTCCGTGTTCGGTATCGAACTTAATTTCTGGACGTCGAAATCGACCATCTGAACATGTGGCAAAGTCGATGAGACGGGTAACGACGACTCGATGTCGCTAGCTCCTACAACGGCAGGTGTCATTAATTCGCTGATAGTAGATTCGGCCGACGGCGAATCCGTCAAAACTTTCATTTCCGTGGAAGCGATCGACGCCGCGACGGACGGAATCGCATCTGCAGTAGCATTGCCCACGGAATTTGTTTCGAATTCCATGTTGAGCATCGATTTGCATAGTCTTTGCACCTGCAAACTCTTGATATCGTTGAATTTCATGGCTATCGGACGATTTCTCGTAGATCACCAAATACTTGCGCCATTAAATTGGTTATGGACTGAGGGGCCTCAAGAAATTGACAGAAACGACATGTTAGGCAACGATGTGTATCGCCTATGCAGCTTCAAACTGGTGAGAATACCCTCTTCTAACACATGGATCATGATTTCTCTTTCGGACTGTATATTAACATTCGGAAATCGACGTAATGTTGATCTGATGTACAATATATTGTACAAAAATTAGGTATATGTACGTAATAATTTTTGCACTGTATTATAATTAATTATACGTAATGTTCGTTGTAACAAATATAGGTACTGAGAACAGTAAGAACAGCAGTGGCGCAAATAGGAAAAATGTTTAGGGGGGGCTCAAGCCCCAACACATTTTTTTTAAAATTATAATTTATAGGTACATACTCTTAAGAATGGTATACTATTATTTTTTTAGGGGGCTTTGAGTGATTTGTGGGGGGGGGGGGCTAAGCTAAAGGCTAAGATAAAGACTGATATATATGCAAATACGAATTACAAAATATATTATTTATACTTAAGCTGCTCATAGAAACAAGATTATTATAGTTTTTTTTGAAAAATGTTCAGGGGCCTATAATGCCTATTATATTTTTAAAAGAATAAATAAAAAAACTATATTGTGTTACAAGTATGTGCGGGGGAAGTGAAACTTCTTTCGCAGTTGATCGTAACCAAGAATAACGATTTTAGTTGTTTTGTTGTAATATTATTCGTAATATTACGCCCGTGGGCACCTACTTGAAACTTGAGTACAATATTACATTGTTTACAGTATACACACAATGACA
>NC_042494.1:112628578-112628782 GCF_005508785.2 Acyrthosiphon pisum | reverse complement strand
TTTTCAGATTTTTTTGGCAAAAACTAATTTAATCTACTGTAGTATTAATGCCGAATAGTAAAATAAATCACTTTAATTACAATAATATCATTTATTTTTTACAAAAATCATTGTTAAATATATACATTATTTGCTCCGCTCAGAATCTAAAATGTTATAAATTTTTAACTATAAAATAATAAATATTTCAATTGTAAAAATATT
>NC_042494.1:112627816-112628478 GCF_005508785.2 Acyrthosiphon pisum | reverse complement strand
TAGTGTGATTTTAGATTCTGAGTGGAACGATGAATGTATTGATTTTACAATGATGTGTTTTTTTTGTTTCTGTCATCACCTTTTAGGAGAGTAAAAGTGCTTGGATTTTCTTCAACAGTATCTTTTCTGATAGGAAAGTGAATCTTGTTGGTACTTTGGGGGGTCAAAAGTAAAAAAAGGTGGGTAAGTGGATGTCGCTCTGCTGTACAGTAGGTCACAAGTGGGTCAATGTATAATGGATGGTATTAAATTTGAATTCAATGATATAATATCATTGTATAAGAAAAACGATTCTGAGCGGAGACGGTATGTCAGTCTAGGTATAAGACATAATATTATATTATAGTCTATAGTATTTAAAAAAAATTGACCTATAATAGGTACCTATAATAAATTCCAAATTAATCATATCATAATTTCTATTAGGTACTTATAACGCGTTATACATCAACAAAAAACCGTGGTACTATCATAGATATATAATAGTATACTTTAGAAGTTTCAAGTACCCACGAATAATATTATACAATCACAACAAAATAACTAAAATAGTTATCCTAGGTTTTTAATATGTAATTTCGTCCAAATTTGTACTTAAAATGACTATAAAAATAAACTGTGTAAATGTATTTTTTAGAAATTTTGGTAACAAGAATTAATTA
>NC_042494.1:112624783-112625598 GCF_005508785.2 Acyrthosiphon pisum | reverse complement strand
TACCGGAATATAACGAAGAAGGATTTACAATGAACGATATTAAGAATGTGGAACTTGCACTAGATATTCAAATAAATGTTATTTGTGCTGAAAATTTAAATACTTTAATTTATAAGGGTGAGGATAAAGAAACTAAAATTTATTTGTATAAAAATGGTAATCATTTTGATGTTATTAAATCAGCTAAAGCTTTCTACGGGTCGTCTTATTATTGTAATAAGTGCGATAAACCATATCAAAATAAAGGTAAACATAAATGTGATAAAAATAAAAATAAAAATAAAAATAAAAATGTATGTAAATTGTGTGTAATGTATGTAATCCCGTGCACTTCGTTGCCCGTTAAAAATACCAACTCTATATGACTCAAACTTTGTTCAATTTGTTATTTAATATTCTGTGTATGGTATTCAGAACTTATCTTAACTTTTCCATTGCCCGGATTAAAAATTCTGATTGGCAGCAGCTTATTATTATCAGGTAGGCAATCTACCTGCGGTAGATCGCGGACCCCGTGCTGTTTGTAGTTTGTACGTATAAGTGTATGATTTAATTGTAAAGTATCAAAGTTATACCAGGTTTGTCATTTTTACATAATTCCGCTTAAATTGGATTTAACTGACCTAATTCTTAACTGACCTAACCGTATTAAAAAAACCAAATTTAACACTCTTTAAATTGGCCATCTTCTTCCCAGAGGTCTAATTTATGCACAAACATAACTGCGTAATGATTCCAATTTATTAATATAATTAAAAAATAAAAAAAGGTGGGTAAGTGGATGTCGCTCTGCTGTACAGTAGGTTACAAGTGGG
>NC_042494.1:112623739-112624733 GCF_005508785.2 Acyrthosiphon pisum | reverse complement strand
AATATTATAGTTCACGCAATATACTAAGATAAAAACAAGTTATTTTCCATTGGTAGAGTAAAAAACATTTTTAGGAGTGTGGACAGTGTATAGTTAATCGTTAATGGACACCTACCAGCTATTGAAATTTCCCCTAAAATATGTGACTTACCTATTCTTAAAATAATTTATATTTTAAACAGGGTTAACGCTCGAATTTTTTATTCGGGTTAGGGTTTCGGCTGTTCAAACAGCGAAATAAAAAATTTAAACAAATGAAATGTTCGGGTTTTAACAATAGTTATTATTCGGGTTAATATATTGTTTAATACGAGTATTCGGAAGTCTAGAAAAAACACAACTTTTGAAGGCTGAGCCCCCCAAAAATAACCCAAAAACAAATTTAAACAAAAAATTATAAATTCCCAACACGAATGCGCAACATTTGTTTTAGACCAAACTTGGTTTACAGAAGTTACATTTTTCTAAGAAACTACAATGTAATATAATATAATATTTAAACTTAAAATAAAATACAAGACAACTAGTAGCGACGGTCCATATGGAATGTTGGGCTATTCAATACATATATACATACGATTTACGCATAAATATATATATACGCACTCCTTACATACACACGCGACACGTGCAACACATAAACAATATTCAACACCTCTCCGTTCAGACATTTAAGAAAAACAACACAATCAATTATCAGCGGCACCAGATGACACCGTATATATAAAACCATAAATGCATTTTTACGTATATAATATACACATATATATTATATTCTATGAGACCCCTTCGATAATTTTCCAATCGAGATGTTCGGTCAAAACAAAACAATAAATTACCAGTGACACCTTTGTCGCACCGCATAAAATAAGAAAAAAACATCACGTATTAACCAATGCATATCAGAAGAAGGATTACACCGAAGCCACATTATATAAGGACCCTACAGAAATAGACTCGCCAGCCAGTATTTTTCAGAAGAAGACCCATGCAC
>NC_042494.1:112620088-112621300 GCF_005508785.2 Acyrthosiphon pisum | reverse complement strand
AATATTCTTCCCGTCAACTAGCCAGCTAGGTATACTCAACAGGACATGAGTAGAGGTACAGGACTTCTGGACCTATATACTCTTTGTTCGTCTGTGGTTTTTTTACATGGTTAGTTTAGGGATCTTTCCTACACATAATTATGAAATTATTTTGACGACAGAAAACAATTTTATAACCTATGCTGTCTAAAATAGTAAAAATGGTATGCAGGTATAATTTTAGTAATAAGAATTACTATTATTGTATACAAATATATTATAGTTTTATAATAGTAAGTATAATATTAAGTCGGGGATCAATTCCCTGTAATTACGATTTAAAAGACTGTAGGTAAATGCAGGTTACATAATATTAAGTCACAAGTTATTTTAATACATCGTGAAATTTACAATTATTATAGTAGCCAATTGGCAACTACCCATTTTTATTTTAAATTCTGAAAAATAAATACTTAACAACATTCTACTGTAATAAAATATGTATAATATACCTCCACCTACTGGCTGCTATATTTTAATATTTATCTAAATACATTTTAAATTATAAGTTGAGATAGGTTATACGCTATTCTCTTTTAGTTGTGTCTGTTGTATATTTGTATGAAAGTATGAAACAATAATAGGAACCAGTAACCACTAACCAGTACCTAGATACCTCCTATATTATCTATAGTCCAAAGACCGCAAAGTGGCAAGTTATACATCAGTGGCGCAACCAGGATTTATTCAAGGGGGGGGTCCAAAAAAATTTATTGAACTACTGTTTTTCTGTCTTTTTCCTGAGTATATACATACATTTCATTTCTTAATAAACACAATTTGCCGAGTTTAAGACCAACAAAAAAAAACACACAATTATATTATTTACATTTTAGATTCTGAGTGGAAAGATAAATGTATTAATTTTACAATGATGTGTTTTTTTTTAAATTTTTAAATTTTTTAGTGTGTCTGTCATCACCTTTTAAGACAGTAAAAGTGCTTGGATTTTCTTCAACAGTTTCTTTTCTAATAGGAAAGTGAATCTAGTTGGTACTTTGGGGGGTCAAAAGTAAAAATTTCCCAGTAGTTTTCAAAAGCACCGTGAAAAACAAAATAAAAATTAAGGAAAAACGGGAATTTTTATGCAAAATCTGTTTTCGAGAAAATTGATTTTGGGTTTTGGTGCAACTCTTAAACAAATTACCGTAAGCACATGAAATTTTGACTGAA
>NC_042494.1:112618672-112620038 GCF_005508785.2 Acyrthosiphon pisum | reverse complement strand
TCAACTAGCCAGCTAGGTATACTCAACAGGACATGAGTAGAGGTACAGGACTTCTGGACCTATATACTCTTTTTTCGTCTGTGGTTTTTTACATGGTTAGTTTAGGGATCTTCCCTACACATAATTATGAAATTATTTGACGACAGAAAACAATTTTATAACCTATGCTGTCTAAAATAGTAAAAATGGTATGCAGGTATAATTTTAGTAATAAGAATTACTATTATTGTATACAAATATATTATAGTTTTATAATAGTAAGTATAATATTAAGTCGGGGATCAATTCCCTGTAATTACGATTTAAAAGACTGCAGGTAAATGCAGGTTACATAATATTAAGTCACAAGTTATTTTAATACATCGTGAAATTTACAATTATTATAGTAGCCAATTGGCAACTACCCATTTTTATTTTAAATTCTGAAAAATAAATACTTAACAACATTCTACTGTAATAAAAGATGTATAATATACCTCCACCTACTGGCTGCTATATTTTAATATTTATCTAAATACATTTTAAATTATAAGTTGAGATATACGCTTTTCTCTTTTAGTTGTGTCTGTTGTATATTTGTATGAAAGTATGAAACAATAATAGGAACCAGTAACCACTAACCAGTACCTAGATACCTCCTATATTATCTATAGTCCAAAGACCGCAAAGTGGCAAGTTATACATCAGTGGCACAACCAGGATTTATTCAAGGGGGGGGGGGGGTCCAAACAGTGCCGCAACTACACATTACAGGGCTGATGTGCAAATCTTAATTTGGGGCCTAAATTTTTTTTTCAAAAAAATATGTTAGCTGACGCTTATATTATAGAGGTAGTCTAGTAAATATTTGTTTTTACTGTCTTAAAATGTTTTATAGACGTCTTACTAATAGTTTTTCATATTATTAGGTAGGTATACAGAAAAGTGTTATGCAAAAAAATGGCATATTACATTATTACAAAATGTCAGAATACCTGTAGTCTGTAGACTGTAGTTTTACTTGACCAGACTTTTTTAAATCAAATTTTTAGTAAAATAATTTTAAAAGTAGCATAATTTTATTAATTTTATGGATAAAACACCTGCACAATAACTGTCAGCAAGAGATATAGACAAAATAATTATGTTGTAGGTACCTAAAATTTGAATTCAACTACAAAATTTAAATTAATTATTATATTAGTATAAATAGCTTATCAAAAAATTAAAATTAAATTATTTAATTGTGTAATTGTAATAGTTGTATAATTATTTTAAAAATTACATTATGGTATAACTTCAACTCATTTTTAAATAATCTAACAAAATTGTTTTTTCCTCGCTTTTGCGTTTGCAAAGTTGTCAATGATTTTCTCTACATCGATTT
>NC_042494.1:112590252-112618622 GCF_005508785.2 Acyrthosiphon pisum | reverse complement strand
ACGGAAAAGTTAAGATTTATTTTGAACACCATACACTGAATATTAAATAACGAATTGAACAAAGTTTGAGTCGTATAGAGTTGATACATTTAATGGGCAACGAAGTGCACGGGATCAGCTAGTTGAATATAATTTCAAAAATGAAAACAATTTTGGAAACAGTTTAACATATTATACAATTTTATATTTTCAAAAAAAGGTAGAACAAAAAAGAAAAAACCAAAATTTATAAAGTGAATATTATTTGATATGAGTAAAAGAAATTTGACGGGAAAAAAATACGACGGACAGGCGACACTATAAACTAGGAGGGGAGGATACGAGATGGCGAATTGGTGTGGATATGCAATGTTGTGGCCACTGGTCACCTCTGCACGCGTTCCTATGACCCCCAGGCTGACGAGTGTCACGCGTTTGCTCGGATGAGTGACGACCTTGCCCAGCTGGCGAGGTCAGCCCGAGACTGCCACGGGAGCGACTACGATTGACAGTAGCGACTCTGACGACAGACGATGAAAACCAATAGACACTCGAAGAGAGTGAACAGAGGTTTTGTGCTACGGAACAGTCTGCGACGCGACCGATGTGGGATTACCGCTGGACAAAAGGCGAATCGTCGGATCTGGGACTACCGGTAATTTTCGCCCTGGCGCCGTTCCTTCAGCCACGGTCTTCGTCCAATGACCGCCGCCGGACCATGAAACAGTTAAGTTCCCTTGGGTCCAGCGCCGCTCACGTCCGTGTTCCTAACTCATATAATCTCTATATAATTCACCCCGTGCCGAAGTGTCCGCCGTTGCCGTCGAAACGAGTCGCCATCGTTGGTACCATCGGGGCGGAATCGTTGCCCTCGCCGGTTCCTCTGCTATAGCCACCCATAGATATTAAAGAATGGATAGGCCATGGCTATATTAACAAAATAGAGGGTCATGGGGCCGGAATGGGGAAGAGAGAAAGACTGTTTTTTATCATTGCTTCTCATTCTGACAGAGGTCTTATCATAAATTATATACAATAATTATACATATATCTATTTGTGATAAGACCTCTATAACCTCAACAAATGTTCATGTTCGTTCCCGTAAATGGCCTATCCATTCTTTAATATCTATGTAGCCACCATGTATCGTCGTCGTTGTCGTCCGTCACTCCACGTGACATGGCCAGAGGGTGTCGCGCGTCAACCACGGCCGAGCGCGCTACGCCCGCGAACCCGACGCGCTGGGGGTGGTCGGAGAACGTGCGCGGGTAACTTACCGCCGCGCACCGTCCGTGCTCTTTCCCGTATCCTCCCCTCCTTTGCGTCGCCGTCATTCTGTCCGTCGTCTTCGGCCCACGTGGGCTGTGCTAGTATTAGCTTCGGACGGTTTCACACCCGCAGCATAATAACACGCAAAAAACGCGCTTTACACTTTTCCATCCGGTAGAAAATCTTTTTCTATGGGGAGAAACGCGTTTTTCGTGTTCTACTGCAGGGTCCACCTTGCCGCAGTGCAGTTTACTACTTGGTTGGCTGCTCAATGTCTTCACATAATACGACTTCTGCAGCAGGCATCAACTCCGAGAGACGTATCGCCACCCGACTGCGCATAACTGCAGGCTGAAAAAATGGATTCACCCTGAACTACTGATGAATTTTTCGAACCGTCGCGTTTTCTTGGACCATGTAGCCGAGTGGTGCTGTCTCGGGGATCGGAACTGCAGGCTCAGACTCTACGAGAGACAGCGCATCGCCGCTCGACAATTGATCACTGTGCAAGAAAATTGACTCCTCAAAATGTTCTTCATTTTCGTCATCCTTTCTGGTTGCGTTTTCTAGTGGAGCGTCGTCCGGAATCGCAGTGGTTTCTTCGGGCTCTTAATACCAGAGGCGGATTGATCATGCATTTTGTGGCTCACTGAACCACCAAAATGTTTGGGGTGGGTGTCAGGTAGGTACTTGGTCTTGGTAATAAATGTCCGGTATTGCCGTTTAGGTTATATAAAAATGGTTAATCTGATGGATAATTCATTATAAGCAACAATAATAGATACAATCACATACATTAACAATCAACTTCTTTACTTATGAATTTGTAAACAGCTTTATGAAGAAAAAATAGTCACATAAAGTATGACAATGTGACATTATTTTATTATTCAAAAATCGCAATCAAGTGTATACTAGAATTGTATTAAACTAATATCGTTATTACTGAACTACTCTCTAATGTAAAATTGGCTAAAATGTAGTCACTTATACTGAATTCAATAACTGACAGTGGCACAAATAGGGGGGGGGCTTAGCCCCATAAAAATCACTCAAAGCTCCCTCAAAATATAATAGTATACCATTTTTAAAAGTATGTAAGTACCTATAAATTATAATTTAAAAAAAAGTGTGTTGGGGCTTGAGCCCCCCTAAAAATTTTTCCTATTTGCGCCACTGATAACTTTCCTGATGTGTCAAAGATCGATAAATTTGCTTTTGTGAATAAGTATATTGTTGTCAGGTATTTTTGATTTGAAAAATTTGTCTTTTTTCTATAACTTATTTTTATTCGTTATAGAAATAAGGATTTTTTTTTCAAATTAAAAAAAAACCTCAAATTTGTTAATAGTAATAAAAAAAAAGGTGGATAAGTGGATGTCGCTCTGCTGTACAGTAGGTTACAAGTGGGTCACTGTATAATGGATAGTATTAAATTTGAATTCAATGATATAATATCACTGTATAAGAAAAACGATTCTGAGCGGAGACGGTTTGTCAGTCTAGGTATTAGACATACCTATTATAGCCTATAGGTATACTTATCTATAGTATTAAAAAAAAATGTATCTATAATAGGTATCAATAATAAATTCCAAACTAATCATATCACAATATCCATCAGGTAGCGCCTTATACATCAACAACAAACCGTGGTACTATCATAGATATATAATAGTATACTTTAGAAGTTTCAAGTACCCACAAATAATATTATACAATCATTACAATCACAACAAAATAACTAAAATAGTTATTCCAGGTTTTTTAATATGTAATTTCGTCCAAATTTAAAATTAAAATTACTATAAAAATAAACTGTGCTTATGTATTTCTTAGAATTTTTGGCAACAGAATTAAATATTTACGTGGAATCTTGTTTTAAATTTTCAATCCTTAGATATAAAAGTTGAACATTTTATAAATTTTTAACTACAAAATAATTATTCAATTTTAAATTAGATAAATTTTCTCAAAATTTCAACTTCAAATGCATATAATAAATAATTGTGCCTATGTATTTTTAATATTTTTCAACTGATATTGTAACAATATATCAGGAGCTTTGTATTAAATTTATACACTTTTTGGCCCAACAGATAAAACTTTATTGATATTTATAGAAAAAAAAACTAAAAAAATTGAAAACTGACCATGTCTGTAAACAGCTCAAAAAGAGTCAAATTATTTTAAAAATTTTATCGTATATAGAAAATTCTAATATAAACATTCAGTGAAATTTTAAAGTTTCTACAGTCACTCGTTTTTTAATTACAACAAAATAAGATAATTGTTACGTAAGAATAATCGAGTGAATATCAAATGTTGTAAAAATATGAAATTCAAACGCTCATAAAAATTTAATTTGAGTTTCTCATAGACATTTTTTTTGTTGATAAAGGTAGATTATCCTATAAGGAATCTTGTATTACATTTTAAAATCTTAGTTCTAAAAAGAAAAATTTTTACGAATTATTAACTCAAAATAATTTGCTAATTTTCATGATTTTAAATTTAATTTTTGTTATTAAACAAATATAGTTAGATCACTTAGGTAGTAGGTACTGAAGACGTGTACCCAAATTTATTTAAATTGCTACAAGTAGCTTTCACTAGACCTGTTAGTGGCGCAACTTGCAAACGTTCATTATCTTCAAATAATGCGGCGTTTAAAAGCTTATCCTCAGACTTCAGAGAACAACAATGATACAAGAACGAGTTTCAAATGTATTAATATTGAATATCGAAAGATATGTAACTTATAGTCTTGACACAAAAACAATTATTGATACATTTTCAGCAACTAATAAAAAATCAGTATTGATTTTATATTAATTTATACGTACATTTTGTATTTGAGTAAAAGTTGAATTAAAAATGTGTCGTGGACCGTGGTATATAATTATTTATAATTTTAATTAAAATTTTTTAATTCACTACCTAGTCTTATATGAATTTATTTGTGTATTGTTAGTAGTCAGCCGGTATATTAGTTAGAGGGGTCTGTGCTGCTGATGAAATTCTAGAAAAAAATTGACCCTAGTTGAGCCTATGTACAGCACGCTAGATAAAACTAATTTTGTTTATCTAGGTTCAGAGGCGTCATTTCAACTTTTTTTTTGTTGGTGCCAAAATGTTTCCAGGACATTCAGATCATTACTAGGCCACATAGTCAATTTTTTTTTTGTGGGAGGGGGGTGGGGGGTCAAGCGGGGACAATAACTGTAGAATATTTGTATAATTTATTTAATATGTCACTTATATTAGTATGAAAATATCACAATATTCTTGCTAATTTTGTGTAGGTACTTTTAATGTAGGTAATTATTTTATATTGTGGACACCTGCAGTGTACAGTGGTATTTTATATTTTAATACACTTGGTGAGTAAATGTATGAGTATAAATCACCTTTATAATAAAATACCTGACCGAACCTAACCTACACATTTTTTCTCCCTACATACTCAAAATATATAATATAGCTAGTTTAATAAAACCAGAAATGTATTTTATGGATACCCTTCTTCACAATGTTTGTGTTATAATTTTATCAATTATAATATTGTGGGAATTATTATGAAATTTCAAGTATTTTTTTTTGTATCCGTAGATTTGCAGATATGATTAAATTATTTAAATTTAATTTTTAAAAAAATACTTAAAATTTCATAATAATTCATAAAATTCTAGTATGATTGTTGAAAAATTCAATAATTTTAATCGAAACTTTGACTCATTGCCATTTAGTCAATTTTGATTTTAGAGGTATGGTAAAAAGGACCAAATCGACTTAAAAAAATTCGGTCTATCCGAATTTGGGATTCAAAACACCTGTTGCCATTTAAAAAAATGCAAGTTGTATTGCGCATGCGCACACGGAAAGATCTAAAAATGTAAAAATCATCAAGAAATGTGTATTTATGTATTCCCTATCCCCTCCCGAAAACAGCATATTAATCCGATGTCACTGGACAGAATTATTTAGTGTTACCTTTAAAAGGAATCACACTGTATATAGATTAGACCTCTGGGCAGAAGATAGGCTAATTTAAAAAGGGAGAGGACCAACCCCGGGAGGTGCTCAAACAGGGATTTTGAGATTTCCGATGGAAATTTTTGTTTATAAATAGTTGCCGTGGGTTTCAAAGCTATAATAATAATAATTATTGGTTTAAAATTGTTGTTATTGTAACAGTTATATTATAAAAAAAACATATTATTCATATTATAGCGTTGGTATTTTTAATGGACAATGAAGTGCACGGGATCAGCTAGTAATAAATAATTATAATATCTGAGTTATATAAAAAATAGGAATATAAGTTGGAATCTAGAATATTATGTCATAGAATGAGGAGTTTTGGCCTCCCAAACATAATTTTCATGCACTTGTCAAGTCACTGAGGTACATTTCCAACTGCTGCCGCTAACTGCCAATAGGATTCCGATTTTTTTTCACGCAATAACAATGCTTTTTTAACCTCCAGTCGTCCGTGCAAAAGCTCTGGAACCCGTACATGTTAATACGACTTATGTCACCGAGCATGCCGAACGCGCCACTGCCACTGTCTTCCTGGCCGACGGTCACCTCAAACATGCTCCGGCCCGGTAATGTTTCCACAACCAACAAGTACTCGCGGCGACCGTTTACCCGGTTCACCCGGGTCCGTGCTGACACGGTTTTTCTCAGTGACAAGTAAGAGCAAGCGTACCCCTGTTGCACCGCTGTTTGGTATTTGGTTAGCAGCGCATTCAACTGCCGCACAACGTACTCCCCACCGTCCATTGCTGTCCTGCTACGTCGGTCCAATTCTTCGTACTCGTCGCACGTGCACCAATGCGGCGCGATGCCTGCTTGTTCGCACGACCTGTTAGGTAATATAACTACTATTAGTAAAAACATTGTTATTATATAGGTATAGCCCGGTTTAGGTAGGTATATTATATAATATTGTTTTTATTATCTATTAATATGAAGTGTGTTAAAATGTGTATAAAAAGTTTTAAAGTATCGATTATTGTAGATTTATAATTTATATGATTGACGATTGTATAATTTTAGTAATAGGGGTATGGGGGACAAAGCTCTGTGAAGCATTTACAATTATTGCACTCCACGTTTTAGAGGTCTAGTTTCACCAGGGACCAATGAGTGGATATTTCAAGTATATTCTGCATATATTTATAATCATGCCTATACAGGGTACTTAAATATTCATAGTTACAAGCTCGCGTTTTATATTTGTATGAAATTATCAACGCAACAAAATATTAATCTTGTGAACCTTTAAAATTATTACTATAATTTAAATATAATAAAATACATTGTGATTGGATTATAAATCCACAGTGATACGGGAAAACGTCATAAATTATTAACATCACAAGAACGGAATCATTTTTTCATAATCGAATTCGTGGAAAATGTACGGCTTTCGTTTAAAAAATTGAATGTGGTGCTAAAATATATCGGGTAAATTTTGAATATAATAAGACATATTTTGCTATAATTATATTTTTGATGGTCATCTTTCGTTGTATTTAAAAAGACATAATTATTAAATTACTACACACTTTTGAATTAATGTACCTATATAATATTACGAATGTTAATATTATGAAACACAATATTATGTATATTTTAAATATTGTAATCACATTTTGTGATATTTATTTTATTGACACTAGAAAGTTTTTTTTTTATTTTAGATAATATATTTTTGTTCGTGAGTACCACGAAAGTCCCAAAAAGCGGAAAAAAATTCACCCATGTGTACTGCAGTACCCAAAGTCCAATTTTAATTTTGAGTGTAGAATGTTGGATTTTAGTATGCAAAATTCGGTTTTAGTGTGAACAATATTTCATACCTACTTTAAATTATAAAATTTATGATGTTTCACTATAATAATAGTTAGACCTAAAAAATCAAGGGGTGATAAATTAGAACTTAGGGTTGCTAAAGACCCTTTTGCATCCCCCTGACCCCCTATAGTTACGACATTGAGTACAACCGGTATAGATTCATTGTAAGGTATTTAGAACTTCCCTCTGGTTCTATATTACATAATATACAAAATACAAATATACTATAACCTGTTGGCATCGGCCAGGTGGAACAGGCTGCGGCAAGTTGGACAGCCGTCGGCCACGGTAGCCTGAAGACTGCTGTTGTTTCCATCGTCGGCGTGCTGCTGAAACAGCAATTGCTTGAGCGTTAGGTGCAGATCGAAAGGCGACGTCAACCGGTGTTTGTTGGCTGCCAGAGCCACGAAGTGGTCGGGTCGCGTGGCCACATATCCGGGTGGCAGGCGCGCGTAGAACGCGGGCATCCGGTCCTCGAGCCAGCCGACGCGCGTCTGGCGTATCGCCCCGAACCGGAGCCCGTGGTCACTGAGCACCACGGTGACGGCGTTGTCCAGCAACCGGCCGTTCAGCAACTTAGACAACGCGCCGGCCGTCCGCTGATCCATGGCTGACGGCGCGTTCACGTCGTTGTGACTGAACGTGTTCAGCCAGAACACGGCAAAGTAACCGTGGCGTTTGTGTAACCGGACGAAGTCCTCCACGTAACTGTACACTCGGTCGGGCGCGGACCGCGGGCCAAGGCAGAAGTTCATGCCATCGAACTTGACTACCGGCAAGTAACGCTCGGCCGCCAACATGTACGGCCGCGAGTAGTAGTCGGTTGGGGCGTTCCGGAATCCGTATTTGCCGAAGTTGTAAGTGCCCATGCTAGGTTCATCTTCCACGTACGCCGTAACGTAACCTACAGTAACATGTGCACGACGGTTATATTATGTATCATGTATTATATCATATTATGTATAAATGAGCTGCTCCACAAATGGAAAATGGCAGACCTCCCAGATTGCGACTGTGGGCATCCCTCTCAGACCATCCATCATATAATAAAAGACTGCCCCCTCCGCGCATTTAAAGGATCAATGCGGGAACTTCACCACGCTACGGATGAAGCTATTAATTGGATCAAAGCCCTCGACATTATACTTTAAAGAAGAACATACCACTATATTTTATCAATTCACAGTTACCAAAAACCATCCATGTTATTTATTTATTTTTATTTTTATCTCTTTGTTTATTTTTAATATTACTAATTTTATTTGCTTGCTTGTACTTATATACCATACGATAATAATAAATAATAATGTATAAATGTATTATAATCTTAATTATAGGTACCTATAGGCGGTATGGATATTTTAAATTATTCTGGTATAATTGGTAGGTATTTTGTTTTATATTTAATACCCAACTATTATCATCACATTATCATGCCCAAAGCCTGAATAAACCTGTAGGTATATAAGACAGTTGTTGAAAAAAACAATTAAATAATACGATTATCACGGTATTTGAAGATTTTAAATATGTGATGTCGAAGTGTGATGTATCAAACGAAAATATTTCATAAACATATCAGATCAAAATGGCTAAGTATAAATTTAAAACAGGACAGTCCGACAGTCATTGAAGGAAAAAAAATTATATTTGATAAGAATTTAGCATCCCCCCCTCCCCATTGACTCGGGTTAAATGTTGTGTTTTTACATGATTAAGAAAAACAAATTTTATTTTATTTACACGATACGAAGGATTTTGTACAACATTTTAGAAGCTTCAGTTATCAACATTTTCAATTAATATAGTGATTTTTTTGTTATCAGTTTGGTACTGAAAATTGTTGAAAAATATTGAGTTCATTTTTTAATTAAAATATTTTGTAGTTTTTTTTATTGCCAGTATCTACAGCCACTCCAGAGGGATCTTTTTCAACCTTAAAAAGGTTAAAAAGTTATCTAAGATCAACACTGAATGAAGTAATGTATTTTAAGAAATATTTTTATAAAAGTTAGAAAATAACTATATTAGATTCTGAGCGGAGCGATGAAGCTAGTGGTTTTACAATGGTGTTTATTTTTTTATTTTTTTATCCTGTATACAAAATTTCTACCAGAAGGAATGCTTTGATTTAAATATGTAGTACCTATCTTATATTTTAGTAAATTGGATTAGGATGGTACTTTAAGCAGGTCATTTTTTGATTTTCTCAATAGTTATTTAATGTCACGGGAAAAACCATCGACAAATTACAAAAAACCTCTAAAAATGGGGTTTTAATTTCTAACGCTTTGTTTATAATCATAGACAATAAACAAAATAGAGAATATACACAAAAAATATATTTCAATATTAATTCAACTTACGGGCTATAATAAATAATAACAATATAAAATATCCAGACTGACAAACCATCTCCGCTCAGAATCGTTTTCCTTTTACAATGATATTACCTATATCATTGAATTCAAGTGTAATACAATCCATCATACATTGAACCACTTGTAACCTACTGTACAGTAGAGCGACATCCACTTACCTGCTTTTTTAAATTTGTTTTGTACATATTATTATTTAATAGTTAATACCTATTAAAAACTCGAAAATTTTAAATCGTCTTATAAATATGGTATATTTATTTAATAAAGAGTATTTTGAGTATATTGGGTGGTGTGGGAGGCTTTGCCCCCCACGGCTCTGTTTTCTTAAAATTATCTGGACCCTCCCCACAACAAATTCCTAAATACGCCACTGCCCCACAGAATGAGCAGGGGCGCAACTTCGATGGAAAAACTAAGTAAAACTAAGGTCCTAAAGCTCTCTATTTTTTCAGTTAGTCTTATCTTTATGACAATTCAATAGACAATGAGCAACCTCGTCCCACACACGCACCAAACATAGTAATCATATACACCAACATGCATTATAGCTGTATTGCTCGAGGATTAATTAGACTGATATTTGGAATCCACGCGGTGGATAATCATAATTATTACTACAAATAACTTTTTTTTACGTGTAACCAATTGAAAGCAAAAATATACGAATATAGGGTTACGATTTTAATATTATTATTAGTCACTCTAAAATCACAACCTACGAATAAATAACCTATACAAACAACAAAATATTTTATTCGTCAAATAAAATACATGTGTGACTGAATGTGTGAACCACTCTATATAGAGAAATATAGGGGTTAAAATACGAAGCTAAACACAAACCCTCCCTGAGTCTAAAGGAATCTATTGATAAAACTTTTATTGAAAACGTTATAATAATTTTTGAGTCGATAAATTATAGGTAATGGTAAAAGAAAGTAAGAAAGAAACATTAATTTGTATACATATAGAACATAATAATGGCTTTGTACTGAATATATTAATTAATTAGTACAAAATAATAATTATAATTAACCACAAATGTCATAAATTATGAGGGTACTAAGAATACCCGAGCCTCCGCACCAAAATACACAAATGCTTATGATCTATTTTTTAATGCACGCCAGACATAAAATATTTAAGGAAATTTGCCATTTGGTACGGTTGTGTGCTATCGCACTGATACTATAAAAACATTTTAAAACTAAACGCCAAATAGTGAAAAATGCATACTTGTTGGTTATTTAAAATAACACAAAGGTGTATCAACACATTATGCATGAGACGTTATCTTTGAAAAATAAACGCATATATTTGAAAACATATAATTCATGACAAACAAGGATTTACAGAAATGCTGATACCTACAGATTAATAAACGTAAAAATCAAGTTAAGGACAAAGTATTAGTCGATAACTCTTATATGATATATTATTACAGGAATAGGTAGGTTAAGACAGGAAAAATATTTAATCGTTTACATTTACTGTTAATCATATATGGTATATCCATTGATTAAGAATACTAGGTAGGCAGATATAGTCATATAGATCCATTTTAACATTTGAATAGAGGCAATAACCGGACAGTGGACGTCCCGAGTCCAGACATAATTTGAATGATGTGAGACATGCTATGAATGATAAAAAGTCGTGTTTGAATAAAATATCTAAACTTGGGTATTAGACAACTTATTGTCGAATATAAAAGCGTTACAAAATACACGACTGTAGATACATGCAATTTTCACTAGTTGTTTATATTTCCATTTTTTATACATGATACAATTTTCAAAATATTTTGATTTGTTTTGAGCTGTTTATGGACAATTTCAGTTTCCAATTTAATTAGTTTTTTTTCGATGAATGTCAATAAAACTTTATTTGTTGAGTAAAAATACTTGAAAATTTAATACAAGGCTCCTACTATATTGTTACAATGACATTTGAAAAATATTAAAAATCCTTAGTCACAGTTTTTTTTAATCAGCATTTAAAGTTCAAAAATTGACAAAATATGTAAAAATCACGAAAATTAGCAAATTATTTTGAGTTAATAATTCGTAAAAATTTTTCTTTTTAGAACTAAGATTTTAAATGTAATACAAGATTCCTTATAGGTTAATCTACCTTTATCAAAAAAAAAATGTCTATAAGAAAGTCAAATTAAATTTTTATGAGCGTTTGAAGTTCAAATTTTTACAACATTTGGATATTCACTGGACTTCTCATATAGCGATTTTCTTATTTTGTTGTAATTCAAAAACCAATGACTGTAGATACTTGAAAATTTCACTGAATGTTTATATTAGCATTTTATATATACGATAACATTTTGAAAATAATTTGACTCTTTTTGAGCTGTTTACGGGCAATTTAAAAATTGTTTTCTAAACATTTCAACAAAATTTTATTTGTTAGGCCAAAAAGCATTAAAGTTTATTACAAAGCTCCTGAAATATTGCTTAAATAGCAGTGTAAAAATACAAAAGCACAATTTTTTTTTTATATGTATTTAAATTTAAATTTTCGACAATATTTATCAAATTTAATATTTAAAAATGATTTTGTAGTTATAAAAGTATGTAACCTATTGTACGACAGAGCGATATCCACTTACGCACCTTTTTTCTTTATTTTTTTAGTTTTTACCACGTTTTTGAAAATAACTCAATTTTTTTATTTCTACCCTTTCCCCCCCACCCTTACCACAAAAAAAAAATACTAGATTCATTTTTATTTCAGCAAAAAGATGCTGAGGTAGAAAATCGGACACCAACATTGTTTTGCTCCGATCAGAATCTTAAAAAAGAAAATATAAACTAGTTATATGTATGTTATTAACTTCAAACGTTTTAAGAATGTACTGTCATTGTACCTATATATAAATGTTAAATAAATAATAAACATAATTTAATTTAATGCAATTTTTTTTCATAAAATATTGGTTGGGTGGGTGGGTGGTTAGAATAATATCTTTGCCTCGCCACTGATCACAACATACGTAGATATAATTATAATTTATAACTATATAAAGGTATTAAGTAGGTATATAATATATATTATGTTATGTTATAACTTATAGTTATATAGCTACTTACCTCGTTCTTTGAAATCTTTCCACAGAAATGGACATTCGTCCATCTCGTCGTTGGGACTCTTCCAACACCGTTTAGTCATTTGATTTACAAACATGCCAGTTAAAATTGGAACTACGTTGGGAAACGTATTGTCAGCGACTTTAGTGTAACCCTCAAGTGACACAAATCCATGCGTTTCCAGCAATCGATATGTTATAGGCATTGATCTTATAAGATTTAAGCGAGACAATGAGTCAATGGATATTATTAGCACGCTGGGCTTGTCTGGGATGTCTGCGTTTCGAAATCGCCTCTGACCTTTATCGATTACCATTGCATGAATATCTTTATAAACTTTCGATTTTAATTTATCACCATTTGGTCTCAATTCACATGTTATCATCATGTATTCGACTGACTTGGGAATTATTTCTGAATCGTTGATGGGATTACACTTTGGCTCAACTCTAAAAGATACGATAAAATGTTAGTTAAAAAGTTTAATTAAAAGTTAAAACCTAAGAAGACATTACTGCAGACGCATTCCTTATCTCACACAATATACATATTATAAATGTATGTTTCCAAACTTATGTTTATATTGAGTAAGTAGTATAGTTTTGTTGTTATTGGTATTGGATTATTAGAATAAACTTAACTACTATCAAACTTAAACTAAATTCTATGATTACGTGGCCCATGCTCATGTTGGTTTATTCGATATTTTAATTTTAAAGCTAATTTATTATAAGTAGATTGTAGATACAATATAACAATTTTAAATTTTAATATACTAAAATTATCTAAAATTCACATTAAAACTAAAATATCTAAAAAACCGACGAGAATACATCTCGTCTATTAAATATAACTTAGGTATGTAAGATTTAACTTTTTATTTTTAAATTCATTGAGTGATTCATTTAACGTAAGATACTGATTATTTCAAAACGTATATTAATGTTTTTGAAAATATTTTTTTATATGGTTTCCAGGAAATACAAAATAACTATCGACATGATACTGTAGAAGTCTATAGTGCATATCAGGCGTGCCGTTTACATTATTTTAAATTTTCAATCCTAAGCTATAAAGTTGAACATTTTATAAATTTTTAACAACAAAATAATTATTAAATTATAAATTTTATAAAATTTGAACTTTAAATTCTCATACACATTTAAAGAAAAAAACTAAAAATATTGACAAATGTTAACAACTCAAAACGTATCAAAATATTTTCAAAATTGTATGGTGTATAGAAAATGAACATAAATTTTATGTAATAATAGTAATTCGATTTTGAATTACAACAAAATAAGAAAATCGCTTCATCAGAAATCGAGTGAATATTTAATTTTGAACTTAACGCTTATAAAAATTTAATTTGACTTTCTTATGTACATTTTTTTTTTTTTTGATAAAGGTAGACAAACTTATAAGGAATGATGAATTACATTTTAAAATCTTGGATTCAAAAAGAAAAAGTTTTAGGATTTTCTAACTTGAAATAATTTGCACATTTTCGTGATTTTTACGTCTTTTGTCAAATTTGAACTTTAAATACTTATAAAAAAAATTGTGACCATGTATTTTTAATATTTTCAACTCTCATTTCAAAAATATATTAGGAGCCTTGTATTGAATTTTCAAGCTTTTTGACCTTACGAATAAAATTTTGCTAATATTTATAGAAAAAAAGGTGGTTAAGTGGATGTCGCTCTACTGTACAGTAGGTTACAAGTGGGTCACTGTATAATGGATAGTATTGAATTTGAATTCAATGATATAATATCACTGTATAAGAAAAACGATTCTGAGTGGAGACGGTTTGTCAGTCTAGGTATTATACATACCTATTATAGGTATACTTATCTATAGTATTAAAAAAAAAATTGACCTATAATAGAGGTATTAATAATAAATTCCAAATTAATCCTATCACAATATCAATCAGGTAAGCGTTATACATCAACAACAAACCGCGGTACTATCATAGATATATAATAGAATACTTTAGAAGCTTCAAGTACCCACAAATAATATAATACAATCATTACAATCACAACAAAATAACTAAAATAGTTATTCCAGATTTTTTAATATGTAATTTCGTCCAAATTTGAAATTAAAATTACTATAAAAATAAACTGTGCTTATAAATTTCTTAGAATTTTTGGCAACAGAATTAACATAAACATTCAGTGAAATTTTCAAGTTTCTACAGTCATTCGTTTTTTAATTACAACAAAATAAGAAAATCGTTATGTAAGATATCGAGTGAATATCAAATGTTGTAAAAATATGAATTTCAAACGCTCATAAAAATTTAATTTGAGTTTCTTATAGACATTTTTTTTTTTTTGATAAAGGTAGATTATCCTGTAAGGAATCTTGTATTACATTTTAAAATCTTAGTTCTAAAAAGAAAAATGTTTACGAATTATTAACTCAAAATAATTTGCAAATGTTCGTGATTTTTACATATTTTGTCAATTTTTGAACTTTAAATGCTAATAAAAAAAAACTGTGACTAAGGATTTTTAATATTTTTCAAATGTCATTGTAACAATATAGTAGGAGCCTTGTATACATTTTCAAGTATTTTTACTCAACAAATAAAGTTTTATTGACATTCATAGAAAAAAAAACTAATTAAATTGGAAACTGACATTGTCCGTAAATAGCTCAAAATATTTTGAAAAATTTATCATGTATAGAAAATGGAAATATAAACAACCAGTGAAAATTTCATGTATCTACAGTCATTCGTTTTAAAGTTACACCAAAAACCAAAATCAATTTTCTCGAAAACAGAGTTTGCGTAAAAATTCCCGTTTTTCCTTAATTTTTCTTTTGTTTTTCACGGCGCTTTTGAAAACTATTGGAAATTTCAAATTTTGACCTCCCGAATGCACCAACTAGATTCACTTTCCCATCAAACAAGATCCTGTTAAAGAAAATCGAAGCAGTTTTACTGCCCCAAACCGTGATGACAGACACAAAAATAAAAAAACACACATCATTGTAAAATCAATACATTCATCGTTCCACTCAGAATCTAAAAAAAAGAAACAATTGGAAACTGAATATTTCCGTAAACAGTTCAAAACAAATCAAAATATTTTGAGTATGTTATCGTTTATTCGTGTATATAAAATGCCAATATAAACAACCAGTGAAAATTGCATGTATATACGGTAATTTGTTTTAGAGTTACATCAAAAATCAAAAATCCGTTTTTCTATATTTTTTATTTTGTTTCTCCCTGCGCTTTTGAAAACTATTGGGATAATTAAATATTGACCTCCCGAATGCACCAATTAGATTCACTTTCTCATCGAACAAGATACTGTTGAAGTCTTGAAGAAAATCGAAGCAGTGTTGCTGCCCAAATGGCGATGACAAACACAACAATTAAAAAAGAACACACATCATCATAGTAAAATCATCACATTCATCGCTCCGCACAGAATCTAAAATGCTTACTTATATAATTTTGTTAAAATATGTTTTATGTATGCAGCATTTATCTTTGAATTTTATGACGTAAACCTACCTATGTTAAAAAAAAATGTTCTACTCCCGTCGAGCTGTATCATACAAAAATAATATGTAGAATAATAAAATCTGGAAATTATAGTTTAGGAATTACAAGAATTACTTTTATTTTATATGTAAAATATTATGGTCTTGAATTTTAATATTTTACGTAATTTGCAATGTCATCACTTGATTTTTTTTATATACAACAATGTAGGTACTTACTTACAACACATATTATGTTTATAAATATATGATATATGCATTTATTATTTGTGCTTATGTTTAGTTAAAAATTACATTTTACCGGCCAGTACGCAAATTGTAATAAGTATACTTACGTGTAATTTTCCAATATTACAATGACACAATATTTATGACTCATTCGGCAATGAATCTAATATCCAGTAAATAAGTTATGATTATGTTTCGCAATTTTAAACAACTATTATATACACATTTGTACAATTATAGGTTACCTAACTAATTTTGACGCAATCTTATATTGTTTCAAATTCATTAGTCATCAAATCAGATGCAATCAAATAATAGGAATAAAAAAAATCCCAAAATACGGGAATAGAAATACTGTGTAAGTATGGAACGTTGGGTTTTTCTATATTATTTGTAGATTAAAATAATTTATTATAAGTTAAATATTAAGCTTAAAAGAATTTTTTTGAATAATGCTATTTACAGTTAATTTGTTGTTAATTTGTATACGTATTGTATAAAAATAAATATTATTTATACCTATTATATTTTATAGGCATGAGAAACTTTAAAATCAATAAAACGTTTCTCATATCTTGTTATAATAGAAAGTTATAAATATTAAAGATACATAAGCACAGTTATTTTATGAGTGTTTACAAAATGCATCAAAATCACAAACATTTCTTAATAATTTTGAGTTAGGAATTCATAAAAATGTTTATTTCAATATTTAAGATTTGAAAATGTATTACAAGATTCATCATAAGTTTTTCTACCTTTAATCGTTTACCGGAAAGCCACATTAGGAGCATTTAAGTTAAAATTTTTACTACATTGCAGGATATTCCGATTTCTCATCGAACGATTTTCTTATTTTGTGTTTTGTCAAACAACTTGAAAATGTAAAACGAAGTTCCTCATTAGTTGTTATTTAGGTGGTTCAAAATTATTAATGATACGTAGATACAGTTTTTTTTTAAACATTTGAAGTTAAAAATTTTCAATTTGTATAGCAAATAATTGAAATAAATAAGTAATAAATAAACAGTAATAAATACTGTAACTATAAAATCTAAATAATATATGAACACAGTTTCGTTTTATAGATTTTTAAGTTGAAAATTGGATGAAATTAGATATTATTATATTTAAATGAATAATAACAATTTTAGACGTTTTGTTGTGGTTTAAAATTTTAAAAACATAATTCGTGGGTACTTTTTAAAGTATATTATTATATTTTATGCACACAAATACACAATGAAATTTTCAAATGCAATGTTTCTAGCAAAAGCGAATACAACATTTCAACCTACTGTATTACCACTATTATAATATAATATATAAATATATATTATATTTTAGTATAATATGGGCTGACAGACCGTCTTCAGTCGGAATCATTTTTCGTATACATTATTATTAAATTCAAATTTAACACATCCATTACATTGAATCACTTGACACGTAATAAACTTATTTATTAAAATATTAATAGAAACTATAGTTTTACACATTTACAAAACACGTATTAATTTTCAAACAAACAATGTTTATTTAAAAAAAAAAATTAATATCTTAAAATAATTTTTAAAATACCTTCTTAATATGATCAGGGTCGGTGGGTTCGAATAAATACTCTTCTAATCAATAAGGGAAATATGAAAACAAATGTCTATTATCTATATAATAATTAATAATTCACCCGTGGATCCCCAAAAAATAGCCAACCAGAGCTAGAATTATGACGAATTGTTTTCTTTGCTTTAAATTATAATTACTTATTATATTGTTTAAAGATCAATAATAAAAATGTAATACTTACTTATAACGATCGTCATCTTTTGGATTATTTTTGAATTTCAGTTCATTTCTAACGATTGATGAATAGCAACAATTAACAATTGATTTTGAAATTTGCGAGTGAAGTCCATAGTTAATTTTGAAAGTGTAAGACCATTTGTTTACATCAAGGATTACACTGGTTAATGGTAATGTTGAAAAGCACTTTGGAGAATTGATTTTTTTAATAAAACTTTTAATTGTCTTATCGTAGGCACTTATGTTAGGTATTCGACAATTATCATTCCATACAACATACCCTTCTTTCACGGTATCATTAAATTTTGTTAATATTTTTGTATCTACAAAAATAATATAAATTAAATTATTTGAATAGCTTATATAAACATCAAATTATAAAGTAATAATATTTATAATATATATATTTTTTTATTAAATACCTAAAATGTCAATTAATAATAATAATTAAAAAAAGGTGGTTAAGTGTATGTCGCTCTGCTGTACAGTAGATTACAAGTGGGTCACTGTATAATGGATAGTATTAAATTTGAATCCAATGATATAATATCACTGTATAAGAAAAACGAATCTGAGTGGAGACGGTTTGTCAGTCTAGGTATTATACATACCTATTATAGGTATACTTATCTATAGTATTAAAAAAAATTGACCTATAATAGGTATTAATAATAAATTCCAAATTAATCCTATCACAATATCAATCAGGTAAAGCGTTATCATCAACAACAAACCGCGGTACTATCATAGATATATAATAGTATACTTTAGAAGTTTCAAGTACCCACAAATAATATTATACAATCACAACAAAATAACTAAAATAGTTATTCCAGGTTTTTTAATATGTAATTTCGTCCAAATTTGAAATTAAAATTACTATAAAAATAAACTGTGCTTATGTATTTCTTAGAATTTTTGGCAACAGAATTAAATATTTACGTGAAATCTTGTTTTAAATTTTCAATCCTTAGATAATATAAAAGTTGAACATTTTATAAATTTTTAACTACAAATTAATTATTCAATTTTAAATTAGATAAATTTTCTCAAAATTTCAACTTCAAATGCCTATAAAAAAAATTGTGCGTATGTATTATTAATATTTTTCAACTGCTATTGTAACAATGTATCAGGAGCCTTGTATTAATTTTTTACACTTTTTGGCCCAATAGATAAAACTTTATTGATATTTATAGAAAAAAAAACTAAAAAAATTGAAAACTTACAATGTCCGTAAACAGCTCAAAAAGAGTCAAATTATTTTCAAAATTTATCGTATATAGAAAATGCTAATATAAACATTCAGTGAAATTTTCTAAGTTTCTACAGTCATTCGTTTTTTAATTACAACAAAATAAGAAAATCGTTACGTAAGAAATCGAGTGAATATCAAATGTTGTAAAAATATGAATTTCAAACGCTCATAAAATTTAATTTGAGTTTCTTATAGTAAATTTTTTTTTTAGATAAAGGTAGATTAATCTATAAGGAATCTTGTATTACAATTTAAAATCTTAGTGCTAAGAAGAAAAGTTTTTACGAACTCTTAACCCAAAATAATTTGCTACTTTTCGTGATTTTTACATATTTTGTCAATTTTTTGAACTTTAAATACTAATAAAAAAAACTAAGGATTTTTAATATTTTTCAAACGTCATTGTAAAAATATAGTAGGAGCCTTGTATTAAACTTTCAAGTATTATACTCAACAAATAAAGTTTTATTGACGTTCATAGAAATAGAAACTAATTAAATTGGAAACTGACATTGTCCGTAAACAGCTCAAAACAAATCAAAATATTTTGAAAATGTTATCATGTAGGTATAGAAAATGGAAATATAAACAACCAGTGAAAATTTTATGTATCTACAGTCATTCGTTTTAAAGTTACACCAAAAACCAAAATCAATTTTCTCGAAAACAGATTTTGCATAAAAATTCCCGTTTTTCCTTAATTTTTCTTTTGTTTTTCACGGCGCTTTTGAAAACTATTGGAAATTTCAAATTTTGACCTCCCGAATACACCAACTAGATTCACTTTCCCATCAAACAAGATACTGTTGAAGAAAATTGAAGCAGTTTTACTGCCCCAAACCGTGATGATAGACACAAAAAAAAATTTAAAAAAATTTAAAAATTAAAAAAAAAACACACATCATTGTAAAATCAATACATTCATCGTTTCACTCAGAATCTAAAATGAATGTATGTATTCTGTTTATAAATTAATATTCTTATTATATGTTTAAAAAATTTATATTACTATTTTCAGATGTGATGACTTTGCTGTAATATGAATGGTGCTCGGCAGAATGGTAATCTATTGAGTTTTCAATTTCATAATTTTTATCACTACAATATAACAGTAACAAAGTTATCATAAAAATCACATAGAGAATGATTTTGTTGGCATCGTTTGTACCCTTCTTCACATTTTTGTTTTCAGTCATAATTTAAGTTTTCTGCAAAAACAATATAAACAATATAAACAATTAAAGATTATATACCTAATTTGTACAAAATAAAAGGTTTTCAATAAATATTCACTATCACTGTGTGGCGTGTGGGATTTTTGATGCCCGGACATCATAATTTAAACTTTTACGGGATTAGTTGACTAGACTAAACTAGTGGTGGAGTTGCAAGGCGTCGGCATGGACAAGGGTGACGAGTGACTATAAGTAGATAGCTATCTACTATATTTGGGGTCGTGTGTATCTATACATTATATAATATAGTGGTAAGGTAAACTGTACAGTGTACTATAATACAACATAATATGTATATAATATATATACAACAATAAAACACGTCAACACAATCATCATGCACACGCATTGTCATTTTAGGAAGTGGTTGGGTTGTGCAGGGCTAGCCAGCGTGTAAGTACCTACTAAAAATGATGTGGGCCGTGGGGCATCATGATTTATAAATATTTACCACGCCACTGTAGTGTAAACAATAATTATTTTTTTATACAGTGTTATTTTATTAAATTAATAATTAATAATATTATTTAGTTTAGGAATTTTAAAATAATAAATACACATATTATTATGTCTATATATCTATGAACTATGATGTTAACGAGATAGTAGTCTAAAGTTAATGATTTAAGTTTTAATTAAAAGAATTGTCAATTTGTAATTTTTAATAAACTTAATTTAGACACTGGTATATTATGAATTTTGAGTTTTCAGACTTTTTCTATACTCGATAAATTGATATTATGATTAATATTGACGTCAAACTTTTTTTAATTTAGCATCTATATACCTACCTAGCTATTTGAGTAACTACTTAATCTGTTCAAACATTTTATTTTATACAATTTATTAATCTTTTCTTAAGGAAGAACATTAATACTAATAACTAACATACTCAAGACATTTACTTTAAAAAAAATGTCAAGTGGTTATAACATTTGGGTTGTAACCCGTAGGTACCGGATACTCCGGTACACAATATAATAGTAATAATTTTTAATCTTCTGCTTTGTGAGAGTTGTATTATGTACTTGTATGTGTGTTATTGCATGTCAGTAATATACTGAGATAAGGACCATAAGGTCTGGTTATAATATGATTTATTATGGTGTTATTTCGTGTGATTATTTTAAATTATAATAAATTAGTAAATAAATAATGGATGCGATATTGATTGAATTTGTTATCATTGTACCAAGTCTTAATTTAATATTTAAAGAAATAAAGGCTAGACATATTTAAATGTAAAAAAATGTATTATTCGTTATTCAAATAGGTAATAACTAATAGCCAATAGGTACAGATATTTATATAGTGCCATGGCGCAAGGCCTAGAGTAAAAACATAAAATAACTATAAAATATTTAATATAAACTACGTTCTATTTGATCCTTTAATAACCAAAAAAATATAAATGCACTGTAATGTCATTATAATTTTTTTCTTAAACTCTAAAAACTTATTTTTTCGAGGAACAGAAAAAAAATCAATAACTTATATGATTAGTTTGCAAATATATTATACATAATAATAAGTAGTTAGTTATAAACTTATTAAACTTATAATATATTAAATAAACTAAGGCCACCATTCTGTGTCAATTTTAGTGAAAATTAATTCCAAAAGCTTGCCCATTGGAAGGTTAAATAAAATAATGAAAAAGTAGGAATATACTTTATTACCTTTTAAACTGCTCTCCACCTTTCCGTCGATCGTCGTCACTCGTCAAGTGCCAACATTCAAATGAATTTAAATTTTAAATGTGAAAAATAAAAGGTTTATTTTATTGGTTTTGGACATAATAATATTATCAATAGTCATTAAAACACACGGTCGTAGGCAGACGCAGGTTCGTAGATCGTGTGGCGGGTAGTACTACTGTATAATGATAATTGTTACTGAGAACAAGTATTACTGATATCTTTTCTGAAAATAACAAAAAAGTAAATACCTATAATTGTTATATTTTCTGAAAATACCTACCTATACTCGGATAGTCGAATATTCCCAATAAGTACATACATTATTAATAATAACTAGTAACTCACTGTAATTATTTTATTACACATGAAATATTTTAAAATTGTAACAATAATTGTAATATTCCTACTATAGGTACCCTCATACAATGTACATATTAATATAATATTATTATAACTTTTTAAAATTATTTTTATTCGTGTTTATATTACAAATATGAAATATGAAAAAAAAAATTAAAATAAATATACCTAATAAGTCAATAATAATTAATAACCCTTAATTCTAAAAAAAAAGCCGCCCTCCCATAAAAACCACCCTAGGCTATATGTATAATGCCCCTTAATCCGCCACTGAATGACATATCTCATTAGACATTTGTCTAAATATTGTCTCAAAACAATTTATTTAAACATCATTTAAATTGACAAATTGTTTTTGTTTATTTTGAAAGTCGAAAGCAACGTCAAATAGCAATAAAATATAAAACCGATATGTCATCCCCTCAAAAATTGTATTCTCTATCTTTTTTGTCATGTGTGATTTTACTCTAAGATTACTTACAAACAGAAAAAATGATACTCCGTAAATGCGGTTTGTCTATGTCGTGCGTGGACTAGAGAGAAAACAAATAGTGCGCTGACATTCTCTTAAGTCATTTTTATCATACCATGTGTGTAAGTTTTGGTATTTAGTTTAAAACTAATTCAATTTTACTTTCAAAGAGAGTTTAAATGGATAATTTAATTATAAATTATAAATTCAATTATATAATCTATTTAGGTACCAAAAAAAATTGAAATAGTATATTATTTTGATTTTATATATATTATGCTTGAGAATATAATTACATAATAATATCATGCAGTAGGTGTGATCTCAATTAGATATATTTTTTTTATCGTCTATACATGCACATAGGCATAGTACATACGCATTATGTATTGTTTACTTTTATAATATTTTTAATGAAGACAAATCACAGAGTACATTTATTATTTTATCAACCGGACCTATATTTCACTTCCTTTAACGATAAAACAATTAAAAAAAAAAAAATTTGTATAAGTATAATTTGACTATAATAAGTATAATTTAATATTTATGTCATAATTGACGTATTAAATGAACTATACATTAGTCATTAATACACCTTGATCTTCGACACTAAAGGTAGAAAATATAAATTAATATATGGCTATATACATATAAATTATTTTATTACGACAGGATAACATGTATCTTTATATTATAGAAAGCTATATTTTATTTAATATTTTGAGTGAATGATCTAAATACCTACATAATAGTATAATAGGTTAAAGGATTATGACTATATTAGGAGCACGCTATCCGCATATACGATATACGTTGTCTCCGTCTTACAAACATACAACAGCAAATTGTACGTTCTGAATAATCCATTTAACTCTGTTATATTTAATATTATAGTAAATTGACCTATCGTACAATTTAGAAGTAAGAATGTTGTATAGTTATCTCGAACGTTTTTTTTGTATTTTAATTTTAAAGCGAGTTATAATAATTTTAAAATGCTCATAATTCGCTTTAAAATTAAAATATACAAAAAAACCTATGAAATGTACTAGATAATATTCTTACTTTTAAATTGTATAATAATAGATTACAATTATAGGTCAATTCACTCTAATATTAAAAATGACAGAGTAACAGACTACATTGTCCACACTGCAGAGTTAAATGGATTATTTAGAACGTACAAATTGCAATATGACGCCTTTGTATAAAACGAAGATAGTGATGTGCCACTAAGAATATTCCCCAAGGAACGTTCCCGGGAACAGATAATATTCCCTAACCTCTCAGGAAGTTTTCTAAAAAAAAGCATTCAATATCTAATTTCTATTCGATTTTATTTATTAAAAATTAATTTAATTTAAACATATAAGACATTATAAATAATTATAGGTAATAATTAGAGCCCGGATTTATATGTATTTAAAAGTGTTAAATATGATTTAAATACGCAAGGAAAGTGGCTAAATGTGCAATTATATGCCATATTATGTTATACGTTATTGAATGCGATTTAAAAAAAAAAAACCACTCTTTTACACCAAAGAAAGTAGGTACTAGATGTTCTATCATAAATTGTTTAAAATCCAATCTTTACACTGACAACTGAAATTAAATGTATAACTTAATGTCTTAGTTAAGTTAAGTTTATTCTCCTGTAGACTAATATTTTAGGATACAAAATATTTGTCATTTGGATCATTTACCATAATTTTAATTTAATACTGAACATTTGATCAATATTTAAAAACTTCTTATAATTAACATTCCCGAGAATTGCACATCACTAGATGAATACAACAGATGTGGGTATAGCGTCCTCTTAATTTTAATAAATTAATTTAAAAAATGCTTATTTACTTAAAAATATAATACGTATAGCCGTATAGGTACAGTGAAATTCATGAAAATAGACAATCTAAGCTATAAATATACAATTTTAAGTTTATTTCAAAATAGTAGTTAGGTATGTAGTTGGTAATAACTATTTAGTAATTATAACTAAATAGTTACTAATGACTAATTATAAATGTATTTATTTTGAATAAATTGTTTATCCTACGTAGGTAGGTACAGTTATAGCCTAAAGGTATTGATTAATTTTAATTTTACTATTTATGTATTTTCCTGGAACATTTCAGTTTATTGCTGTTTACCCAGGTTGTGTTGACTGTATTTTGTTTTATATTAAACCGTTCTACAGTTTTTTTAATTAATCAACAATTTAGTTTAGTAGGCATTGTAGACGGTCAAGCGGGTACTTGTATGCCCGTGGGGAGGTCGTGATGAGCCATGCCCCCCCCCACTATTTCAGTTAATATGAATTGTCTTATCACTTGTAAAAAAAAATAGTACCATTTATGTATTCTGTGATAGTACCTATGTGTGTATTATTGGAGTTTCGACTTTGCCCCCCCCCCCCCCCCCAAGCCCTCGTTTATATTTATGCTGTTGCCCTTGGGCCTTGGGCAGGTATATAGTATATCAATGGATTAAACATATAGTACAATATTACACATTTTAGGAAAAATAACAAATATAAAGCACCGATTTTATATTTAACAATTGATAAATAATAATATATGATACATTTTGGAACTAGCCAGCTGGGGCCTTGCGCCTTTGTACCTGGTTGGGGGTTCAATAATTAAACTATAGTTAAGCGATCTCCTTTCGTTGCGCTTATGTAATTTTAATGTATTTAATCTATAAAATATGTGCTTTTATATAATATTACTTACTCGTTGAGTTCGTATTAAAATTATAAATAGACCATTAGTATAATAATGAAAACAAAAGAATATAATTAATGTAAAGAAATTTACACACGCACACACATAAAAATTTAAATTAACACTATGATTCTTTTTCTCAATTATTTTACCGTTAACATTAATAATTGTAATATTATTTAAGTTAACTAATATCAATAAAGAAAGATAAATCAAAAAATATATTATGTATTCCAATACATTGCACCAATACTATAACTACATGTTTTTATATCATATATTATTATGTACAAAATATGAGTGTGTATAATATAATTATGCCATTATAATATCGTCGTAATAATAAAGATAAAATAGGAGTATAGAATAAGGTCCGAACAGCGGAATTAACGACTGGCGTGTCTGCGCAGTATTGGCGCATTGAGCCATATTATTAATATTTCCACCGCGGCACCGCCATCGCCACCGCAATGCACAGCTGCGACATTAGTATCACGCTTATCATCATTATTCGTACGATACCGAAATCGTGCAACAGCAATGATGAAAATAACCCGCGCACAATATTATATTATTATAACACATGCCCGACGGAGCGATTTTCGAAACACGCGTACAGAAATAAAATTATACAACATGTACTATAATCGTATATAGCCATATAGGTATAAGCACAAAAATGTCAAATTTATAGTCCTGCGTTGCAAGCGTTCGTATTCACTTCTCGCCATGGCTATATCGGGGTGGAAAACGATTATTAAATACCTATATTATACGATATCACTAATAACATTATGATAGTTTATAATTTAATATCATAATTCATAAAGAAGCACACAACACAAAAAAAAAATTTCTTAAGAGGACGTCAGCGCACAATATTTTTTCTCTCTCTGGACCACGCGCAGCATAGACAAAACGCATTAACGCAGAATCATTTTTTCTATGTTTATAAGTAGTTTTAGAGTAAAATCACCCATTACGAAAAAGATGTACTGATAACTGTCTGATGTATATAAACATTCAGTATCTCTGGTCATTTTTTTAAGAGTTACACCCAACACCAAAAACCGATTTTGCGTAAAAATTCCAGTTTTAACTTAATTTTGTTTTTGGTTTTTCCCGGCGCTTTTGAAAACTAGGGGAAATTTTAAATTTTGACTTTGCCAATGTACCAACTAGATTCACTTTCCCACCAGAAGAGATACTGAAGTTGAAAATAAAAGCATTATTTCGACATTCGACTACTTATCATGTAGGTATATAGCCACAAATAAAAATTAAAATAGTAAAAAAAAAACACATGGTAAAGTCAATAGGTACATTTAAATTAATTTAAATCAATTAATTTTTAATTTTTAATTTAGAAGAGAACTTCAGAAAGAGCCAAAAGACCGTTCAGGTGATGCTGATAGAAAATATTAATCAAAATGGGCATTTTTTAATATTTAATGATGTTTGTGAAGGACTCGTTAATTCTTAGTTTGTATCAGTGGCGTGTAACATAATATGGTCCAATAATTTTTGCTCAGGCAACACCTTAAATATGGGTGGGTGGGTATTGATAGAAGAAAAATAGGAAATTTTATAGGCCGGTATAACAGTATTATGAAGCCATGAGGGGTAGGTCCAGTGGCGTATTTAGGAATTTTGATAGGGGGGGGGGGATGAAATATATAATAATAGGTACACTCAATAAATACGAATATAATATACATTTTTAAAATCCTCTAACTCAGGGGTCTCCAACCTACGGCCCGCGGGCCGAATCCGGCCCGCCAAGGGCTTTTTACTGGCCCTCCAAGATAATAAATGTTTTGATTATTTTCATTTAGTTGTCATTGTTTTTAATTTATTGAATTAATTAAATTAAATTAATTTATTAGTTTTTTTCTTTTGGTGTTATTTGTAACAGCTTATAATAGTAATTTATACCTATATTATACTAATTACCAACACTAACTAATAATAGAAAAACTCGTTATAAAATAAAAACAAACATTAATTTTTCTAAATAAATCTTATTTATTCTTCAATTTCTTAACCGATCTATTCCTCTAAAAATGTTGGCCCGCAAGTCCAAAGCGTATCTCAATTTTGGCCCGCCGTAAAAAAAGGTTGGAGACCCCTGCTCTAACTTGTTGAGTTTAGTGTGGATCAAGGTGAAATAAGAATTAACACGAATTGTATAGTACCTAATAGCATTTATTATAAATTCATACTAACGACAATCCCGTGTTTAATACGATAAACAAAAAAAATAGTTATAATACAAAATCCTGTTTTCTATTTTTTTGGATGCTCAGTTCATCGATAGGCTTATCTGGCATGATTATTGTATTGACCGGTGACATGCAAAAGCCAATAGGTATATTAAGAGGACGCTACACCCGTATGTGTTGTCTCCGTCTTACACAAGCACGATATACCAAATTGTCGTTCACTATTCTCA
>NC_042494.1:112586807-112589466 GCF_005508785.2 Acyrthosiphon pisum | reverse complement strand
ATTTATGAGTAATTCATTGGTTGAAAAACTATCACTATCTACATTAATAGGTACTGTAATGAGTTAAAAATATGATTTAAAATTGATAAGAGACGAATTGATGAAATGAATTAATTAAAGAGTATGCGATGATAAGATTATATTTTAGAATTATTAATGCATCTATATAAAAGTGCAGTTAAATATTGATTATTATTACAATATAATATGTTTGACTCATTACTTAAATATTATCACTTATTGTTATGTTTTATATGGGGGGGAGGGGGTGACACCAAATACCAATAGTTTTCTTTTAATTTAAAATTCGGATGAATCAATACGCGAAGAATATAGAATAACTTTGTCACTTACCTTTCGTAGAACTTGAGTGGATGTCTATGATATCTGGATGACCCTGGATGTCGAACAGGAAAGATGTATTAAAATAATTTTCCAACAATCAGAAATATAATACAATTGGTTTATTTTTATATTTTTTAAAGAACAATAAAATTCAAGTATGAAAAATGTACAATGCTTGTGGTCAAATTGAATGGGCGACTGAGCGCCGCTGTGTGTGTGTGTCGGTATGGGTTTTTATAGATGATAGTGACTGTGTGAGATGCCGCCTTTAACCGTAGTCGAATTGTAGATTGCGGCATTCCTCTTTCATGTGTGTGTGTGTGTGTGTGTGTGTCGAGTTCTCAAGTGTCATTATAATTTTCGGATAATGTATAGATAATTTGTATTTATACAGCTGATGATAATATTATTGTAATATTGTACTATTTCATTTATTTTCTTAAATCTAAATACAACCTAATAAAATAATGATATACGTGTAAAACATTACACTACATCCACCACTAAAATATTGTAATGGGGTTTTGTAAAACATTTTAGTTATTATAAAATATAAATTACTATACTTGTTTTAAGCATTACATATTATTTTAATAGTATTTTTATTGTTTAAAATATACTATAATCAAAATTATGCATCTACGATTTATTATATTAATGGAAATATTTGAAAATTTATTCGGTTTTTAAACAAAATTAAACGTTTGACAAAATAAAAATAATTTCATATTGGAACTTAAAAAATATGGTGGGGACTAGAGGGATGTTCTTATAATTAAAAATTATGCGAGGATAAATTGTCCATTTATCCCACATACAACATACCTAATACCTATATTTATTTATTAATTATAATAATAATATTATAGAATGTACCTACATAATTAATTAAATAATAACAATACAATATAACAGTTATTATCTATTCATTATTTAGAGCAAGAATTTAGCCCGGTTGAATCGTCATTGAATTGCCTGAAATTAACATTTCATTAATATTGGAGCAAAGTGACTATGTATTTTTAATATTTTTAAACTTCCATTGAAACAGGACATTAGGAGCTTTGTATTACATTTTCAAGCTTTTTGACCCAACGAATACAATTTTTATTGGCATTTATATAAAAAAACTAAAAATGTCCGTTAACACCTCAAAACAATTCAAAATATATGGTATGGTGTATAGAAAATTCAGTGAAAATTGCATGTATCTACAATCATTTGTTTTAGGGTTACACCAAAAACAAAATCGATTTTCCCGGCGCTTTTAAAAATTACTGAGAATTTTGACCACCCAAAAGTATCTACTAGATTCACTTTCCTATTAGAAAATGTATACTGTTGAAGAAAATCTAAGCATTTTTACTATCCTAAAAGGTGATAACAGACACAAAAAAAATACATACATCATTATAAAATCAATAGATTCATCGATTCGCTCAGAATCTAAAATTTGTCATGGTTTAGTGCCCCAAATGCCTCAGTCATCTCACTATTGCTATGCACTTGAGAATGAAGATCAAAATTGATTGCTATAGCTGTTGTTCGAGAGACATCCTATTATCTTCATGGCCTATTTTATTTTTTTTATATGCAGGTACCCATAAAAGCCGATTCTGAATACGTTCAATTTTGATTATTAACCTAGAATATCAATATAGCAGCTATTGATGGATGAGAATTCCAAATAACTGAATCATATAGTAGAATATCATAAAGTAGAATGAACTGTATTTCTTAAAATTGTACTTGGAGTTAGAAACTATTAAAAAGGTACCTACCCAGCTGCAGTTTGGAAATCATAAATATATTTCAAGCATGTGTAAATTAATTTCGGTCTGTATCTACATTTGTGTTTACTTATACCTATTTTTCAAACAGCATTTAAAATATTAAAAATAATTTTATATTAATAAAGAAAGTTTTTATGCCTAGTTAGGTGTAGGTCGTAGTGGGTACCTTGTACCTATGTCAATTATAAATTAAATTAAATTTTCACTTAAAGCCGAATAAGGATATTATACACATTGCATAAATGTAAGATATCAACTCCATAAACATAACCCATTCGATAATTATTCAACCTAATACATTATTTGGCATAGGAACCTACCTGAGCTACATACCTTTGTTATTATTAAATATACATTTTCATTATTGTACCTGTAGAATAAAATATGTGATGCATAATTGTTTATTCAAATCATAGAACAAATTAGATACCTATAAATTATTCAAGTTTAAAATGTTACAGAAAGTTATTAACTTTATATTTTTTTTTTTTGTATTTATATCTAATTTTAAATTTGATTCC
>NC_042494.1:112584657-112586757 GCF_005508785.2 Acyrthosiphon pisum | reverse complement strand
GGAAGGCAATACTGACCTGTCTGCAGCGTGCCTCCACAAACATAGTTTTCAGAAGGACCTCAGGTGCTGGTAGGTCTTCCATTGTAATTGCTAGGGTGTCTCCTACACGTTCTTTTTGGCGCCTTATATAATTTCAGGAAGCACATCTTCCCAGCCTTTTCGACCAGATCGTAAGCAGAGGAAGGGTTATAAAAAGTCATTGCTGCTTGTTTGATCATTTTTGACTCCAAGTACAATTTTAAGAAACACGGAATCAAATATCTAACGTTGTGTATATCATAGTATTTTGTAACAAGTTATTATTAAAACCCAAATTAGCGATTAGCGGTGCCGTAGCAATCATATAATATTATATAGACATACGGATAACGGATTGACAAGTCGAACACTCCAACATTTCTAATGATTTACTATTATATATTTATATGTATATTTATTACTAGCCAACAATATTATAGTCTATCATTAAGTTTATAAACGCTATTAATATTCTTAGAAGTTGGATTTAAATTATGATTTTATGAACAAATGGTGATGTACTTTTAATTTATATCAGTAGAATATGTAATATAATATGTTGTGTAACATTTTTATTGCAGGAATAAATTGAAAAAAAGCAGGTAAGTGGATGTCGCTTTGCTGTACAGTAGATTACAAGTGGGTCATTGTATAATGGATTGTATTACACTTGAATTCAATGATATAGGTAATATCATTGTATAAGAAAAACGATTCTGAGCGGAGACGGTTTGTCAGTCTGGATATTTTATATTTTGTTATTATTTATTTTATCATGTAAATTGAATTAGTATTAAAATATTATAATTTTTTATTCGTTTCTATGGTGATAAGCAAAGCGTTAGAAATTAAAATCCCATTTTTAGCGTTTTTTCGTAATTTTCCGGTGGTTTTTCTTGTGGCATTAAATAACTATTAAGAAAATCTAAAAATGACCCTTTCTAAAGTACCATGATCTTGATCCAATTTGCTAAAAGATAAGGTACTATATGTTGAAATCGAAGCACTCCTTCTGGAAGAAATTTTGTACACAAGATATAAAAAGAAAAAAAAAGAAAAAAGAAAAAGAATAAGCACCATTGTAAAAACAATAGTTTCCTCGCTCCGCTCAGAATCTAAAAGAATAAAAGCGCAATTTATGCATATATTATTTTTTAAATAAACAGGAAGGCCCTAATCTTGATGTTTTTTTCGGAGGGTTTATTAATATTTATTATTATTTTGGAAGTTAGGTATATCTTTCCAAAGTTTACGATTTTACGTAGGTATTTACGCATCATGCACTTTGCTTTCCTACGTTTTCGTATTGGATTGTCGCTTCTTATTAATTATGATTTATGATATTTTTCTTGTTAAAATATTATCTAAAAAATGTTTGGGGAAAATGTAAATTAATATATCTGTGACCAATATGACCTATGATGAGGTGGTTTTGCATAACAAGTCGAGTGATATTTTCGATTTGCGGAGCGGAGCGACGGTGCCGAGGAGCGTATTGACGAGTGCCGATACACGCGTAATCACTGCCCAAGCAAAATAAGATTTTTAATTTAAATTTTCACATAGCCATAATTGTTTTGTCTCTGTTACCTACTTGAGGTGGTTTTGCATAACAAGTAGGGGGATATTTTTGATTTGCGGAGCGGAGCGACGGCGCCGAGGAGCGTAGCGACGAGTGCCGATAACGCGTAGACGTACGTGCCAGAAGATCATTCACTACACCACTTAATAATAACAAAAGGTGGGTAAGTGGATGTCGCTCTGCTGTACAGTAGGTTAGAAGTGGGTCACTGTATAATGGATGGTATTAAATTTGAATTCAATGATATAATATCACTGTATAAGAAAAACGATTCTGAGCGGAGACGGTATATCAGTCTATGTATTAGACATATATATACTTATCTATGGTATTTAAAAAAAATTGACCTATAATAGGTACCTATAATAAATTCCAAATTAATCATATCATAATATCTATTAGGTACTTATAACACGTTATACATCAACAAAAAACCGTGGTACTATCATAGATATATAATAGTATACTTTAGAAGTTTCAAGTACCCACGAATAATATTA
>NC_042494.1:112579387-112584607 GCF_005508785.2 Acyrthosiphon pisum | reverse complement strand
AAAAACAAAAATTTTTACGAATTATTAACTCAAACTAATTTGCTAATTTTCGTGATTTTTACATATTTGTCAATTTTTGAACTTTAAATGCTAATAAAAAAAAAACTGTGACTAAGGATTTTTAATATTTTTTAAACGTCATTGTAAAAATATAGTAGGAGCCATGTATTAAATTTTCAAGTATTTTTACTCAACAAATAAAGTTTTATTGACATTCATAGAAAAAAAAACTAATAAAATTGGAAACTGAAAATGTCCCTAAACAATTCAAAACAAATCAAAATATTTTGAAAATTGTATTATGTATAGAAAATGGAAATATAAACAACCAGTGAAAATTTCATGTATCTACGGTTATTTGTTTTAAAGTTACACCAAAAACCAAAATCAATTTTCTCGAAAACAGATTTTGCGTAAAAATTCCCGTTTTTCCTTAATTTTTCTTTTGTTTTTCACGGCGCTTTTGCAAACTATATGAAATTTCAAATTTTGACCTCCTGAATGCACCAACTAGATTCACTTTCCCATCAAACAAGATACTGTTGAAGAAAATCGAAGCAGTTTTACTGCCCCAAACCGTGACGACAGACACAAAAATAAAAAATTTAAAAAAACACACATCATTGTAAAATCAATACATTCATTGTTCCACTCAGAATCTAAAATGCTGTCTGGGCGTTGAATAAAAATAAATAAGTTGTTAAATATTTTGTAGAACCTATTTGCCAATACTTTAATTTTACTATTAAAAATTATTTTCCTTGTATCTATGGTAGGAAATTAGTTTAACTGAATTGTGATAAATCAGATACAATTTTTTTGGTCTCAGTTTAATAACAGGTGTGTTTTGGCGACGCAGTTTTGTGCAACCAGGTTACTAGAATTGTTTGTTCAATTAACTACTTAGTTGGTAAATCGCCAAAACGTTTTGTTTACTGTACAGTGGATATTCAGTGGATATCAGTATTCAGTAACCAAAGACAGTTAAAGTAGTTTGAAATTGGTTGCTAAATCCAACAACCGGATTGTTGAAAAGTGCATTCAGTTATCAAACAATTGCAGTAAACATTATTGTCAAAACAATTTGTTTGCTAAATAAGTTACCAGGTTGCACAAAACTGCATAGCCAAAACACGCCTATTACAAAAATTAAGATTAAACAACAAGTTAGTAATTAGTGGTCAGTTGTTGGTACAATCATTAAATAATTTAGATTAATACTCAAATAAGTTTTATTCAAAAAATGTATTTTTGTTGATTACCAAACCACAAATTTTAAGTTGTGTGTATATTATCCATAGTTTGTAGAAAAACAAATCATTTTTAGTTATTAAACATAATACATTATAAGTATTCATAACTCACAAATAATAAATTAAAAACATATCTAGATACTAGCACACTGAAGTATTACTGCCTTACTCTGGAGCCTGGTTATAGATTGAAACAACACTCACTAGCGAACGTGCTTACACATCTAATAACATTGATCATTTTAGGAACCAATAATTTAAAATAATAATAATATTAAATATCAGTTACTTTGTTGGAAAAAAATGCTTTATTATGAGCGTTTGAATAGAATTGAAATATAAATATAATTACACAAAATTCTCTGTAAAATTCAATTACTTATTAATGATAAAATTATTAATAAAAAAAAAAAAAAAATAGTTTAATCAAATGGCCATTTTTTGTTTATTTCATGGGCCATAAGTCATAACATTAACAAAATTAAAATGAATAACATTTACATTTGATTGGACTAAATTATCGAATAAAAATTTTTTTTAAATTAATTAATAACCCGTTAATAGACATACAAATCACGTGGTGGATGATGGAGTGGAACTTGAGTTGAATTTTGGCTGAATAATAGAAGTCTTGCGTGCCGGAACTGTTTCTGGAGTTGGTATGGTATCCCCAGTACCAAAACCCAATACTTGTTGCACAGGACGATTATTAATCAATTTATTACCATTACCAGCCTGCTTGGCCATTTGATAATCACCGGAGTCAAAAAATTTTTGCTGAAAACCAAATTTACATTTTTTAAATTTATTAGAAACATAATAACAGATAACTCATTAGTCATTATACATATAAGCATAGTTTAAAATATTTAAATAGAAGTAGTCATAAATTATAGCATACATCTTTGTTGAAAATAATAAAGTCTCATATATCTAAACAAACAACACAAAAAAAAAGGTGGGTAAGTGGATGTGGCTCTGCTGTACAGTAGGTTACAAGTGGGTCACTATATAATGGATAGCATTAAATTTGAATTCAATGATATAAAATCACTGTATAAGAAAAACGATTCTGAGCGGAGACGGTATATCAGTCTAGGCATTAGACATATCTATTATAGGTATACTTATCTATGGTATTTAAAAAAAATTGACCTATAATAGGTACCTATAATAAATTCCAAATTAATCATATCATAATATCTATTAGGTACTTATAACACGTTATACATCAACAAAAAACCGTGGTACTATCATAGATATATAATAGTATACTTTAGAAGTTTCAAGTACCCACGAATAATATTATACAATCACAACAAAATAACTAAAATAGTTATCCTAGGTTTTTAATATGAAATTTCGTCCAAATTTGTACTTAAAATGACTATAAAAATAAACTGTGTAAATGTATTTTTTAGATTTTTTGGTAACAGAATTAATTACTTACGTGGAATCTTGTTTTAAATTTTCAATTCTTAGATACAAAAATTGAACATTTTATAAATTTTTAACTACAAAATAATTATTCAATTTTAAATTTGATAAATTTTCTCAAAATTTCAACTTCAAATGCTTATAAAAAAAAATTGTGCCTATGTATTTTTAATATTTTTCAACTGATATTGTAACCTATAACGAATAAAATGTAATGGACAAATTAGAGGCCCCTCCTGCCCCCCTCCTTAATCCGGGCTTGGATCTTACCGAAGCCGGATCTGCTCTTCTCCATGAAAACTTTCATAGATTGCCAATGATTTTGAGTGGAGATTTCAATGTTGATTTCTCAAAAGACACATCCAAGCCTCTAGTGGATTTTTTGATATCAACATTAAATTTGAATATGTCGAATGATCCAAATGACAGTACGACGAAATATAGAACAACAATTATTGACGGAGTTTTTTTTAGATATTTAGAAAATACATTCCATTCAAAAATATTCATTTCATATTTCAGTTACCATAAACCTATATCGTTTCATTTTTAGAGTATGATGATGCAGATGAAGGCCACTCAGAGCAAAATTCACTGGAGTAATTTAAGTAGTTTAAGTTGAGATAAGGCATGTTTTGAGAAATTTTAGACGGCTAAAACTTCTGTCTGTAGTTGCACTGCTGACTGGAAGTGTATAAAAAATTTTATACAAAGTATATAAATTTGGATACGAGGAAACCATGTTTCGTGATATCATGAACTTCAATACTTCATTTAATTTTAAAGGTTCAGTTACTCCAGTTTCAACAGTTTTGTCATAAACTTGTTGGTAAACTAGATATAATGAACGGTATTCCATTTCGATAACAATTTCATCTATGCCAACTTCATAAAATCTTATATACCTAATATATCTAACATATTTTTACACTTTTGTTTTTCGAATTTAGATTCATTGTAAGTTGATAAGGTTAAGCACGATTTCGTACGCGCTATTTTACTTCAACACTTAGTCTTCACAGCTGTATATACCTACCCCTGGTAATCGGAAAAAAAAGTCACGGAAAAAGAGTCCCACGCTAGGAAAAAAAAGTAACGAAAAAAAATGAATGTAAATATAGGTATCAAAATTGTAGTATAAATATGTTAAAATTGTATTGAAAATTACATTTAAGTTTCACAAAAAATCATATAATATAAAAAATAGAAAGAAGCTTACATTCCTATATAATAATGTATATATTTAATTTTCAAGTTCCTTAATGAAGATCATATTTTTGGCTTTTGATATAACTTAGTAATTTTGTATTTAGTTTTAGTGTAATGATAATAGTACATAGTACCATAGCATGGTATATATCAAATTGTATAGATAAATATAAAAAGTTTCATATTATAAATTATTCATCATAAATTGAAAGGTAGTTTTAAAAAAATGTTAGTTTGTTATAATAGGAATTCATTCTGGATGGTTTTTAAAATATAGTAGACTAATAAATAAATACGAAATTACTATAGATACTTATAATTTAAACTTTGATTAGGAACATTACATAAAATCAAACGTTTTTTTGGTATAAAGAGAAAGAGCTGTACCTACCTATATATAGTATATAGTATAATATATATAGTATTATATTTTTATAGCATTATTATTAAAAATATATAGGTAGGTACTATAATTGTATATATTATTGACTATTGTACAATGTATCACATTTTATTATTTTAGACTTGTATTAAATTAAATTTTATTAGGTACATTTTAATATGTGATTTAAGTAAGTAATTAACATTTTTTATGATATTATAAGATTTTTGTATGTAACTAAGTAACTTTAATGTATTTTTTAATACAATTTTAACATATTTATTCTTTAATTTTGATATATTTTCATTAATCTTTATCGGGACTTTTTTTCCGCGATTCCCTACCCCTACGTCGTAATAGTAGATCTTTAATATTTTGATAGGGGGACATAAAAATTGTATAATTTTAATTTTAATTAATAATACATACATACTATAATTTTTAAACAATAATGATTATAATAAATAATAATTAATAGTTGGTATTATTCTTATTAACTGAATTTTATTTATTCTATATTAGGTATAATATCTGTGGGTCAATTTATTATACTTTATAGCAATATTCACAATAACGATTTACGGTTATCAATTCGCAGACAACCATGATAGAAGGTAAGTGGGTTAGTTGTAGGTAACCGTGGTCTGCTACGAACTCTTTCGTGCCACCCACGGTTTAAGATAGTACTATCTTAAATCGTGGGTGCCACTGACACAGAAATCAGCTGTCCAGATGTGTATAATAGTAATCAGAGTAATACTAGTAATATACTCTATGGTCTCTATGCATTAAACACGTACATGAATATTGAATAAATGATTTAAGATATTATATTGACCACGGTCCACGGATCACCGACAGGTCGTAGTAAGATATTAAGATATCTAGTCCGTGACCAATAACAATTATCATTAATTAATATAATTTTATTTAATTTTA
>NC_042494.1:112575880-112579337 GCF_005508785.2 Acyrthosiphon pisum | reverse complement strand
AAAATATAAATTTCGATGAATATGAATACTGAAGTATGAAATTTTAAAACTTTACCGCGGATAATACGCAAAAAGGCATTTAATTAAATTAATGCATTACAAATACGGCCTTCTCTATTATAGGCTATAGCAGCCGGTTGTTGATCGGCCTTTTTAGCGCTACCTGGCGGAAGGCGCGCTAACCAAAGTGCCGTCTGATTTGGACTCACTTCTCGGCTCGAGTGACTACACCGTTTTACCTACATCGTGCTTTATAGCAATATTCACAATAACGATTTACGGTTATCAATTCGCAGACAACCATAGAAGGTAAGTGGGTTAGTTGTAGGTAACCGTGGTCTGCTACGAACTCTTTCGTGCCACCCACGGTTTAAGATAGTACTATCTTAAATCGTGGGTGCCACTGACACAGAAATCAGCTGTCCAGATGTGTATAATAGTAATCAGAGTAATACTAGTAATATACTCTATGGTCTCTATGCATTAAACACGTACATGAATATTGAATAAATGATTTAAGATATTATATTGACCACGGTCCACGGATCACCGACAGGTCGTAGTAAGATATTAAGATATCTAGTCCGTGACCAATAACAATAATCATTAATTAATATAATTTTATTTAATTTTATAAATTATATTACTAATATAGGTACTAAATAGTAAATAGTTACTTATGAGTAATTACTAATATTACTATAATTATTATAAAATAATATAAAGTATTATTATATGATTATTTAAGTAATAAACTAATTAAGTATTTTGTATTGCTTATCTTGTTGAAAGGTTAAAACAAACTTACACAGTTACACTTCTACATAATTTGTGACTTCTTAAAGCTTAGTTTGTATTGTTTAATATTAAACAATTAATTTCTGAATGGATAAATTTCACGATACTAAGAGCTTTGCTTCTTCAAGTAAAAACAATTCCAATGAAAAAGTAAGTCATGACACTCTTTAACCATTATGACATTATGGTTAGTCATTAATGGCATACAAATGTACACTTTATATTTTGTATCTGTTGATAGCTTATAATATCTATTCAATTATAAAAATAACAATCATCGAATAATATGTGTTTTGAAAGGAAACCAAAATTCTTATGTTTAGCTATTATAAATAAAAAATATTAATATCATTATTATTTTTAGAGCGTTGATGCAGATTCTATGATTAAAAACATCATCTCTCAAGACACATTTGTTGTAAATAAGGACCATCTATTGTATTCGGTAATAATATTATTAAAATAATAATAAACATTAAGAGGACACCATACTCACATTTATTATCTCCGTCTTACTAGTGCGAAAAATCTCAAATGTACGTTTAGCTTTGTAGCTTTGTAGTTTTTATATTAGTGTGAACTAACCTATCATCAAATGTAAAGGTAAGAACATTATATGTGTTTGAATTTCAATTTTTTACAATATTTTATAATTATACATTGCTTAATAATTGATAAATCATAAAAACCAACACACAAACACAGAAATTATAATTTTAAAGTTTGATAATAGTTAAATTTGCTCTAATATTAAAACTATTGAAGCTAAACATGAACTGCTGGGAATTAATTTGATATGATACTCATTTGTAAAACGTAGACAAGAAATGCGGGTAACTGGTATGATATTCTTTCAAGATTAGAATTACTTAATAACAATTTTGTGATTGTTATGACATGATAAAATCAAACTGTCTAACTCAATTCTAATTAATATCACAAACAATTGGATCGTTGTATGGTCTTAATCTCAATGATCAGGTTATTTGTGTTTGGGAATTCAATAATATACTTTTTTTAACAAGTTATATTAATTTAATGATGCAATTAGTGTGTACTTATAAAGATTTTATTTAAAAGTAAGTATTGAACCAGTATCAAGTAAACTAAAATAGTCTTAAACTGTTTTTAATTGTTTTTACAGAATTTGCCAAAATGGATGATTCCAAAATCTGGTTTCGTGCACCCATTGTATGAGCAGATTTGGCAGTATGTGAAATCTGATAGACGTGATAGAACTTGTGATACTCATTTAGTTTCACAGTTATTGATGACTAGTGGTCTACCTGTTGATGTACTGGGTGGATTATGGTCTATGGCTAATGTTGGTGTTGAAGGATCATTATCTCAACAAGAACTTTACATAATTCTGGCCTTGATTACACTGGTTCAGGTAATATTATTACTGAGTCTAATGTAGGTTAATTGCACACATAGGCTTTTAGTGATAGCAGACAATTGCGGTCCATAATATACTATGAAGAGCATATAAATTAAGCATATAACTCAAATGTCAACAGAATATTGAATTTTGGCAAATGTCCTAGTCTTTGAGTGGCAATTAACCGAATACCAATATCAAATAATTGATAGAATTCAATACTTTCTAAAAATTATTTAATTGATAAATGAGACATTTTTTTTATTTTAGAATGGATATTCGGTGTCTAATGTGTCATTGTTGCAACATATTCATAAACCAATAATACCACAATTAAATTATACAATTATCGAGAAAAAACATAATGTATCAACACTGAAATCAAATATTGAACATAAGCCACAACAACTAGCAAACAAGGCAAGTTGTATATTAAAAATTAATAATGAACATCAAAATATTTATGCTAAAAACTTTCGACAGCCAAACTGTAACATCATTCCATCGGAAGAATACGACCCTTTAGCAGTAACATTCATAGAACCGAAAAATCAAATGTCTAAAATGATGTCCCCATTATCTACTAATCCTGAACCAACATCTTTAGACTTTACTCCAGTTAATGATAGTTTTGAGACATTCGATGATGAGTTTTCAGATTTCCAATGTGCTCAATTTACAATCACTGACAGTAAAAACAATCAAGAATTTACAGATTTCCAATCAGCTTTTGATACATTGTCTTTTAAGGAAAACACTAAGATTATTGATAAAACTGCTAAAGTGTTAAATGACGCATCCGCAGATGTTGTTTCAAGTTTACTTGAAAATCAACAAAATGTGATAACTAGCCAAGATGATATTCTTGATAAATATGAAGTATTTCGAACTTTAGCTGCAGAAACTGATGATGTTAAAAATATCATAAATAAAAATAATCATAATGATTTTTTGGAAGTAAAACCTGTTGAATGTATTAAAGAGAATATTAAAAATGATGTTTATGATGATGAATTTGGAGATTTCTTATGTGTTGAGGAAGTTTTAAGCATTAAACCTGACATTGAAGTGGACTGGAAAAACGTACAAGTATGTATTTTCAATTTTATAAGAAAGGTGATATTTATATATTATATATATATACCGTGTGTCCCAAAAAGCAGGGGCCACTTTACCACTCATTACAATGTAAATAATTTTTCCAATTCTGTTTGCGGGACATTAAACTAGACTAATGGATTGTAAATTTCTATGACTTACAATGTTTTTAACTCGTGT
>NC_042494.1:112573442-112574136 GCF_005508785.2 Acyrthosiphon pisum | reverse complement strand
GTTTAGAAGAAAAAAATAAGTACGTACAATTAGAAAAAAAAAGGTGGGTAAGTGGATGTCGCTCTGCTGTACAGTAGGTTAGAAGTGGGTCACTGTATAATGGACAGTATTAAATTTGAATTCAATGATATAATATCACTGTATAAGAAAAACAATTCTGAGCGGAGACGGTATATCAGTCTATGTATTAGACATATATATACTTATCTATGTCCGTAAACAGCTCAAAAAGATTCAAAATATTTTCAAAATTGTATGGTGTATAAAAAATGCTAATATAAACATTCACTAAAATTTTCATGTATCTGCAGTTATTCGTTTTTGAATGACAATAAAATAAGGAAATCTCTACTTGAGAAATCGAGTGAATATCCAATGTTGTAAAAATTTGAATTTCAAACGATCATAAAAATTTAATTTGACTTTCTTATAGATATTTTTTGTTTGATAAAGGTAGATAATCTTATAAGGAATCTTGTATTACATCTTAGATCTTTATTATATCTTAGATTTAAAAAGAAAAATTTTTAAGAATTTCTAACTCGAAATAATTTGCAAATTTTAGTGATTTTTCCATATTTTGTCATTTTTTGAACTTTAAATGCTTATAAAAAAAAACTGTGACTAACGATTTTTAATATTTTTCATCAGCCTTTGAAACAATATACTACGAGCCTTCTATTAAAATATCAAG
>NC_042494.1:112560427-112573342 GCF_005508785.2 Acyrthosiphon pisum | reverse complement strand
TTTAAGTATGAAAAAAGAGCCTATACGAAAAACATTTTGGAAGAAGCAGAAAATTATCACAATGAACATAACACACACCAATTATAGAAAAAAATTAATACACTAAAGGGAGGTTACAAAAAGTATGAAAAGTTAGAAAAGAACACTAATTACTGCCCGATCATATATTGTAGAGAGATGGAAAACGTATTTCGAACATCTTCTTAACTGCAACGACCCCGTAGAAACATTTACTTGGACAAGGACGGAACCCAACCTAAACGAATGCACAATACCGTCGAAAGAAGAAGTTGAATTACAAATAAGGCGATTAAAGAACTATAAATCACCTGGTGAGGACGGTATACAAGGTGAGATCATGAAAATGCTGGACGAAAATTCATTAACATATATATATAGGTTACTAACCCACATCTGGGAGCAAGAAGTACTACCGCAAGGTTGGAATGTTGCAGTCGTATGTCCAATCCATAAAAAAGGTGACCCACAAATATGTAATAATTACAGAGGAATAGCCTTATTGAATGTGGTCTACAAGATATTCTCCTATTGCATTTTAGATAGGATTAAACCCATTGCGGAAGAGGTGCTGGGAGATTATCAAGGTGGTTTTAGACCCAACAGATCAACAACAGATCAAATCTTCAGCTTAAGACAGATCATAGAAAAATCATGGGAATTCAATAAAAGCATATGTATACTATTTGTAGATTTCAAAAAAGCATACGATTCTGTCCACCGACATAGTCTAATAAACATATTTAAAGAGTTTAAGTTCCCAAACAAACTAATAAAATTAATTGAGGCTACTCTGCAAAACACAGAAATCAAGATAAAGGTAGCATCGGAATTGTCAGAGCCAGCAACGGTTAGGACAGGCCTAAGACAAGGAGATGCGCTATCACCAATATTGTTCAACCTAATATTAGAAAAGGTAATCAGAGAAACAAATTGTAACAATGGAATAGTATTGGGAAACTCGAACATAAATATCTTGGCTTATGCGGATGATATAGCGATATTAGGAGATACTGAAGAAACGGTTCAACAAGTATGCAGGAAACTCATCATGATGGCTAGTAAGGTCGGACTGGAGATAAACGACGAAAAAACAGAGTACATGATATTAAGTCGCCAGGACAGAGAATACCAACAAGGACAATCTATGAATGTAGAAGGGCATGTATTCAAAAGAGTCACACATTTCAAATACTTGGGGCACTTGTTAACACAAGATAACGATCTGAAAATGGAAGTCAGTGCTAGGATACAAAAAGGCAACAAAAGTTTTTTTGGTCTTGGAAAAATACTGAGCTCAAGAACATTATCGACAAACCTGAAGAGGTTATTATAGTTATTACTTGATAATATATACTATATTACTATGTATTTTACATGTTTTATATATTTCAAATGGTTTTTTAAACTAATTTAAATTTGTGGGGGGGGGGGCGTAAATGCAGTGATTCGACAGGGGCGCCACCAAATTGCAATACGGCCACTTATACAATACACTGTTTGAGGGGGGGCATTTTTCTGCTGATACGTAGGTATAATTAAGAGGGCTTAGCCCCCCTCAGACCCTTTCCAATATTTTCCGCTTGTGGTTTGCAGTCTATCATACAATTACAATGTTACTTTCCGAAAATTATAGTAATATTGAAAACAATTATTCTTGGTTAACAATAAACCTAAAATAGCAATAATAATTTTTCCAAATTATCTTAATATAAAAAAAAATTAAAAAAATAAATAAATCGATATCGAATAAAACGTTTTTTTTTTTTATAAATTAATGTACTTATTAGTTATTAGTATTAGTATTTAGTAGGTACCTATCTTTATATATATAATATATAAACCGTCCTGCGACTACTTTGCTGTTTTAACTTTTTGCACTTATATTTATAGATTTTGAAGCGCTGAATTCAAATCTGTAATCAATTTTTCTCCAACACGTCTAGTTTTTCTACAATTCGAATAATAAATATTGTCTCTATACCACATGACCCTGAATTACCAGTACCTGTACCATCCGAAGCTTTTGAAACTATTTTAAGCTACGATACTTCTATATATTCCGCTGGCAATTCTAGTATTAATGACGAAGACTTTCAACTTGACACCACAGATGCTCCACAACTTTTCAATCAATTTGAATTAAATGATTTAGTAAGTGACTTAGCCCTTACTAAAGAGGCAGCTGAAATTTTGGGTTCGAGACTCAAAGAAAAAAATTTACTTGCAAAAGGTACTACTTTTTCTTGGTACAGGAATCGTGAAATGGAATTCAAACAATTTTTTTCAAAGGAAGGACCACTTATATTTTGTAATAATATTTCTGGATTAATTCAATATTTTGGAAAATATTATGATGTGAATGAATGGAGGTTGTTTATAGATTCATCTAAAAGAAGTCTAAAAGGTGTTTTACTTCATAACTGAAACCAGTTAGCGTCTATTCCCATTGCACATTCTGTACATTTAAAAGAAACGTATAAAAACTTACATTTAATGACAATTAATGTTAGAAAAAGTTCAATATCCACTACATAAGTGGATTGTTTGCGGTGACTTATAGGTTTTGGGAATGTTATTAGGTCAACAAGGTGGCTATACTAAGTTTCCATGTTTTTTATGTGAATGGGACAGCAGAAATCGCATGAAATATTGGACGGTGAAGCATTGGCCAAAAAGACAGATTTTAGAACTGGGAACTAAAAATATAATACGTCATAATTTAATTGAACCACAAAAAGTTGTATTACCTCCTTTGCACATAAAGTTAGGAATAATGAAACAATTTGTAAAGGCCCTTGATAAAAATGGACATTGTTTCAAATATCTGTGCGACAAATTTCCTGTATTATCTGAAGCAAAGCTCAAGGAAGGTATATTTGATGGGCCACAAATCAGAATACTAATGAAAGATACAGATTTTCAAAATAGTTTGACCACCGTAGAAAAAAATGCATGGACTAGCTTTAAAAACGTGGTGTCGAAGTTTTTAGGTAATACGAAAGATCCAGATTATAAATCGATCGTAGCCGATTTGATGAAAAATTTACAACTATTGGGCTGTAATATGAGCATAAAATTGCACTTTTTAAATGCACATATTGACTATTTCCCGGAAAATTTGGGTTCATTAAGTGAAGAACAGGGTGAACGTTTTCATCAAGACATCAAAGAGATGGAAAGGCGATATCAAGGTCGATGGGCTGTCAGTATGATGGCCGATTACTGCTGGTGTTTAAAACGTGAAACTGAAAAACATAGCTACAAAAGAAAATCAAATTAATTTATTTTAATTTACGAACCCGCAAAAAAAAGAACCGATAGCAAGTTACTTGAATAATTTTTTTTTTATACTTTAAAAGTAAGAATTAAAATAAACAAATGTATTTTCTAATAAGTATGCTTAATAATATTTTGAATTTTACTTTAGTTAAATTTATAGCAAATGAAATATTTCAAATAAAATAATAACGTATATTATTATTTATATGTAAATGTTATACTATCTTGTAAAAAAACTAGACGTGATAGAGACAAACTAATTTCAGATTTGAATTTTGCGCATTAAGATCTATAAGGATCAGGTATTATTATACAAACAACAAAAATAACAAAATATTTTGCAGGACGGTTTGTGTGTTTGTAAGCGAACTCCTAAACGACTGGACCGATTTTGATGAAATTTTTTGTATGCGTTTGGGTGACGCCCCGGATTGTTTAGATTCACAAATCATCCCCATAGGTCCAACCAGGAGATATGCTCAAACGGAGATTTAGAAATTTACGGTGGAATTTTTTGTTTATAAATGGTTGCCATGGGTTTTAAAACTGTTATAATAATTATTCAAATCGGTGAAATCAGTGTATTCATTCAATGCATTTAATTTTTTTGTACGCTGTATTTTGATATTATATGTATTGCAATTACGTAAATATTGAGCGTATTATACTCACATATAAGTTACGTACATAAAATAATGCCACGTCTCGTGGACGAGGAGGAAATATTGGTTGACAGACTCGGTATTCACAATTATTCCAGCCGTTTAGGAGTTCAGTGACATACTTGGTATAACTTTGAATTTTGATACTATAAGCCCGGTCCAGACCAAGAAACATTTGTAGGAAACATAATATGTTTCTGACATTGTCGTCGACAAATATTTATGTTACCACTTATGACGGGAAATCAGAAACATTGTCGATGAAAATGTTGGAAACACGTGTCTCCGACAAATTTTTCTTTGGTCTGGACGGGGCTTAAGACTTAAATTATAAAGTTACGTACAAACAAACAGCACGGGGTCCGCGATCTACCGCAGGTAGATTGCCTACCTGATAATATACTGTTGCGAATCAGAATTACTATTCCAGGGAATAGAAAAGTTAAGATACATTTTAAACACCATACACCGAATATTAAAAACGAATTGAACAAAGTTTGAGTCATATTGAGTTGGTACATTTAACGGGAAACGAAGTGCACGGGATTAACTAGTTATATATATATTCAGAACAATTCATTCGGATTTAGTGGCCAAGTTTAGCCATTTTTACGTTCTTACCTAATTATTTACGTTTACGAATTACGTTAGACCATTGTTCCGTGGTTAGATCCAGACAGCAAATTTTTAACTAAAAATATTATTATAACATTATAAAAAAATTATTTGTGATAATAATATTATTATACTGCTATTATTATATTATCATTTCAAAATGCCGTCAGTATTATTTTTACCACCCATTGGTATTCAATATTTTGTTCGTGCATATTATAGGACATTGGTAGTCTGTTGTCTGCAGGTGCGGTAATATCATAGATAAATAAATATAAAAACAAACTAAAAACTTTAATATTATTACCTATCGGCTAACTATAATATAGGTAGGTAAGTATATTATAATATTGTAGGTATTTGTGTATGACGTATGTGTAACTATAATAGTAGTAGTAGTAGTGGTAGTAGTAGTATTAGTAGTTGTGGTAAGGATTAGTTGCAGTGTTTTTAGTAGTAGTAGTAGTAGTAGTAGTAGTAGTAGTAGTAGTAGTAGTAGTAGTAGTAGTAGTAGTAGTAGTAGTAGTGTGAACACAACGCCGAACGTCCCGGGCGCTACGCGGGGGCGGGGTCAGTCGTTCGCCCGAACTGTTCCGCAATTTCCACGTAGGCCCGACGCCCGCGGACCGCAAGCACGACAGTGAGAAAAACAAAGGTACCACGTTCACACCTGTTAGATACATTTTTCTGAATTAAAATCCCATTAAACGCCACCGTCGACGCAATAACTATAATCGACGGTGACGGTGGTAGGTATCATTTAATAGGTAATTGGTACCGCAGTAGCAGCGGCCTGTCACGTAATAATATTAATATTATTATATCTGGACACGTCGAGACATATATTCAATGATATAATGCGCATGTGTGTGTGTATGCCGTCTATGTGTGCGTGTGTGTACGGTAATAAAATATAATAATACGCGGCGGCTGAATGTTTTCATGACGACAGTATGACACGAATGCAGAAATACGACGATAGATAAGGCCATAAGGGCCGCCGTCGCAGCCGACGCGTTGTTCGTCGTCGTATCGTAGACGTAGATTCGTAGTTTCACACTATAGAAAAGGACGAAAGGACGCGGGGAATCACCGCCGTCGTCGTCGTCGTCGTCAAAAGGTGAATATCGCACAATTTATTATTTTATTAAAATAATATTACATTATTTATTGTTGGGCGCGCGTTATTACTTGTGGTTCACACACCCTTGTGGCTTGTTTTTGGCACCAAAACTACCAACATCGACGTGTACACAAGATGGGCAACGTGTTATCACGATTCAGGACCCGACGAAGTCGACGATGTTGGATGATGATGCTTGCGGCCTAGATTCGAGGGTGCCGTCTTGAATATTTTTATTTTCCGGTGGTAGGGCATACACTTATGAAGGTGTACTTTTATCTGACGGATTATCCGACGTTCACACATTTTTTAGGATGATGGGAGGGGGGCGTTTACATCTTGCTGACAACTGACCACTGTATAATACTGTGTAAGTTTGCAAATATTTGATTTGGTTTCACTCTGAACAAACTGCTTTTATTAGTCGCCGGTCGTATGTCTTTCCGCCTGTTAATAGCGTTGGACAGTCAAAACAGTTGGATTGTTGTACTCGCCCTAGCCCGAATATTTAAAAAAGAATTCATGTTATTTACGTATACCTGGTTTTAGGTAGAAAAACACCTGTGAACCTATTGTTATCTTACATCTTTATAGGTACCTAGTATGATGTATTATTATATCAATGGTTTTTTTTTTTATTGTTCACAGACACTTAGTTCCACACAAACGTATACAGCATACATTTCAAAATGAATAGCTCCTCAGATACAGGGTATGTGTTTTTCTCTTACATTATAGCTATTGACATTAATTAATTTATGCTTACAGATTTAATCCAGCATTTAATATAGCAACTATAAGACAAGTATTCAATGAAGCTGTTGAAAAAGGTGAGCGATAGGTACCATTGTTTTTGCTTTTGATAGTTGTTGGAGTTTTATTTTATATTCTTTCTTTTGGTTTAGTTCGTATGCCAACTCCCATGCGACTCAGGGATTTAATAAGGCAAATTAGAGCAGCAAGAACAGCAGCTGAAGAAAGAGCTGTTATCAATAAAGAATGTGCAGATATTAGAACATCTTTTAGGGATGAAGATAATGTCTGGAGATGTCGAAACATTGCTAAATTGTTATATATTCATATGCTTGGGTAAGTGTTTTTTTTTTCAATATTCTTGTTTGTTAAGGTTATCATAACTGTAGATTGATTTTAAATCTACGCAGAATAACAATAAATTAACAGCTTTATTATTTTCAATAACCAGTACCATCGAAAAAAAAAATTTAATAGAAATATAGGTATACCAGATTTCAAATTTATGTTCTTTTTAAAAACTAAATATTTTATCTGTTTTGAACGAATAGAGTTTAAAAGAATAATGTTAATAATATAGATATCCAGCACATTTTGGACAGTTGGAATGTCTAAAGCTAATAGCTTCACCAAGATTTACCGATAAACGAATAGGTTACTTGGGTGCTATGTTGTTATTGGATGAGCGACAAGATGTGCATCTCCTTATCACAAACTGCTTAAAAAAGTAATTTAACAAAAAATGTATTATATGTTTTGAATATAAAAGAAAATATGTCAAAAATTACTTATTTCCTATTATCTCATAGAACATTTTTTTTCGTCATTATTCTAAAATGACCAAAATTGACTTATTCTCTTTTAGCCAAGCATTGCTTAAATAATTCATGTGAATATTTATATAATACTTATAAATGTGATTTTATTAATTTTAGTGACCTAAATAGTTGCACTCAGTTTGTTGTGGGTTTGGCATTATGTACCCTTGGTGCTATTGCATCACCAGAAATGGCTAGGGATCTTGCCACCGAAGTAGAACGCTTAATGAAATCACCTAATACATATATTCGGAAAAAAGCAGCTTTGTGTGCATATAGAATTGTGCTCAAAGTCCCTGAACTAATGGAAATATTTTTGCCAGCCACTAGATCAATGCTTTCAGAAAAAAATCATGGCGTACTTATTACCGGTGTAACATTAATAACTGAAATGTGTGAACGAAGTATTGATACCTTACAGCACTTTAAAAAGGTATTTTAATAGTGTTTTGATTGTTTTAAATGAAAAATAATAATTTTTTTTATTGAATTTCTTTTTGAAAATATTTAAATTGCTGTCTATCTAGGTGTTTTTAAATTATTAAATACATATAATGTTTATTTTATTATAACCTATTAGTTAAAACAAATTAATATTTCACAGGTTGTGCCAAACTTAGTAAGAATCTTAAAAAACCTAATAAACGCTGGCTATTCACCTGAACATGATGTTGCTGGACTGAGTGATCCTTTCTTACAAGTAAGTAAATTACATTTGTTTTGCCAACAATCGATAAATATTTAAGTTTCTAAATCATTATTTTATTTGCAGGTAAAAATACTGAGATTGCTTAAAATACTTGGTAAAAAAGATCCAGAGGCTTCTGAAACTATGAATGATGTCCTTGCACAAGTAGCCACAACAACTGAAACAAATAAAAATGTTGGTAACACAATTTTATATGAGACTGTGTTATCAATTATGGATATTAAGTCTGAATCCGGGCTCAGGGTGTTAGCCATTAATATTTTGGGTAGATTTTTATTGAACACAGATAAAAATATCAGATATGTTGCTTTGAACACACTTCTAAAAACTATTCATTTAGACATGACTGCAGTTCAAAGACACAGAACTACTATAATTGAGTGTCTTAGAGTATGTTGAATATTATAACATAATTTAAATTAAATACACTAATAGTGTCTAATTTTTAATTTTTTTTTATAGCAAGACCCAGACGTATCTATAAGAAGACGAGCGCTTGAGTTAAGCATAGCTTTAATTAATTCTCATAATGTATTGACTATGACTAAAGAGTTACTTGCATTTTTGGAAACATCTGAACCTGAATTCAAAGCTCAGTGCTCTTCTAGCATTGTGTTAGCAGCTGAAAAATTTGCACCCAATACTCGATGGCATTTAGATACTTTAATAAAAGTTCTTGTTGCAGTAAGTAGATATGAAATATAAATAATTGATTTTGAGCCGTTATCACAATGGCTGTATCCCACTAAGTTATCCACTAATAGCAATGGCACCAACCTATTTGGTGGTCACATTTTATTAAAGCATTATTTTTTGATGGATAAATCGTAATTTTTATCTTTGATCAGGCTGGTAATTACGTAAGAGATGATGTCGTATCTAGTACAATACAATTAGTTTCTGAATCTGGTGCTCAACATGGCGGTTATATGGCTTCAAAACTATGGGTAGAATTGGAAAAAGACACAAGTGATAAACAACCATTGATACAAGTGTCAACATGGACAATTGGAGAATTTGGTGACATGTTATTACAACAATCTGATGAACATGCTGTAACTGTAAGATTTTTATTTCTTACATAAAAACTTAACTCTTTTAAAGAATAAAAATAAAACCCATTAGGTGTAATTATCCTCATTGTTATATAAATTAAATGTATGAAATATTCACTACAATTAAGTCTTTTACAATGAAACAATTAACTGCTAAATTTATAGGATATATTAATTAATAATTATTATATTATTTATTTTAATCCAGGTCAATGAAGAAGACATATTAAGAGTATACCATAAATTAATGTGGAGTCCTCAAAATAATATTATCACAAAACAGTATACATTAAATTCACTTATGAAATTAAGCACCCGTATCAAAGTTAATGTAGAGTAAGTAATAAGTATATGAATTACAAACTTATGTGACTATATTTAATTTGGACCACAATTACATTTTTATTGTTACCTTAAATTGTTTGTATATTATGTTCTTTTAAAGTACTATTAAATTATAATTTGATTTTAATTATATAGTAAAATACATGAAATGGTAGCATCATTTACAACACATATGCATACTGATTTGCAACAACGTGGAATTGAATACAATCAGCTGTTCAACAGATATGACCCAATGCGGGAAGGTCTATTAGAAAGAATGCCTGCTATGGAGTCAAATAGAACTCAACAATCACAATGGAATGAAACTATTGAAAATATTCCATCACCAAATGATTTACTTGTCGCTGATGTGACAAATACTGAGACTACTAGTGATTCTGTAAAGATATATTTTTTTAATTTATTAAAAAAAAATTAATAATAACTTTGTTTCCTACTTTTTATTTTAGAATGCATTGTTAGTATTATTAGAGGGTTCAAATGGGGACACAGAATTGATTTCAAGTCAAAACCCTTCAATAATGCCAACCATGGCTACTGATACTCAAGATTTGTTGGATCTCTTAGGTAATTTTTTATATTTCTTATCTTTAAATAAATAGTTTATTGATTGAATTTAAAACATTATTTAGGTGGTTTAGATTTAAATAACCAACCAATGCAACCATTGAACAATCTTCCATCTGAAATTAGTTCAACTAATGGATTAATAGATACTACAAATCATATATTTGACTCATTGAGTCTAGGTTAGTTAAAAAATAATTATAATTTATAAAGATTTTGTTTCTATATTCTAATTTATGTATTCAGCAGAAGCGCCAATTCTTAGTACCAACAAAGTTAAAAGCCCAGGAACTGTGACTGCGTATGACCAAAACAATTTACTAATAACATTATTAGTTGAAAGGGATCAGATGAACATAGATTCAAACACCGTGAATATGACCGCTTACAATAGTGGTACATTTACCATCACCGAATTTCTTTTTCAAGCAGCTGTCCCTAAAGTAAGTTGATATTTGGAGTTATTATATATTATATTATTCTAAAAAGTAAAAATATCTTAACTCTGTCTAATATAAGAGTAACCTCAAGGGGCAAATGATTTTAGTTGAGTTTGGACGGACCATACCATATATCGAATAATGCTTATAACAACAATACAACAAAACTCCATATTTTTTGTTCTATATTGTTTTAAGTGGCATGGACAGTAAAATATGTCAGTGTATTGCAATGTAATATGTGTCTATTCCATTTAAAAGTTTAAAACATTAACATATTTGTACATATTTTTCATAAACATATTCCTACTAATGAGTGACAACCATAGGCGTTATTATTTTTAAAAGTTTTTGGTCAGCTAAAACATATTCTTTTTGATATCATTGTCAACACTAGAACTTTTTAGGTTCTGAGCAATGAATGTATTGATTTTAAAATGATGAATGTTTTTTAATTTTTTGTCTGTACACGGTAAGTAGTCAAAATATTGATTTGATTTTCAACTTCAGTATTTTGTTTGTAGGGAAAGTGAATCTAGTTGGAGCATTCTGGAGGTTAAAATTTAAAATTTAAAATGGTGTTACACCCATATGCGTTCTCTCTGTCTTACAAACGCATAATATACCAAATTTTACTCTCAGAAGATGACATTTAGCTCTGTTAGTTTAAAAATTAGAGTGAATTGACCTCTTATAAAGTTTAGAAGTAAGAATATTAACTAGTGAATCTCAGGTTTTTTTTAATATATTTTTAATTTTAAAACAAGTTATGAGTTATAAAAATGGCTAAGATTTAAAATGTAAAACATTTTGATTTTTAATTTTTTAGATTCTAAAAATAAAACTTTTTTTACGTTAAGTCAATATTTTTGACATGTAGATCTTATATTTATAATTATCTACCTTATTATATCTATTTTTTTTAAACAATTATGTATAATTTTCTACTTAAAAAAAAAATATATAATATTTCAATAATTGTTAATAAATGGATTTAGTCCCATTTGCCTATTTATTTTGTTGCTAACTTACAGATTTTTAAATTAATATTTGTGTACTTAGATATTAGTTATTAATCATAAATGTATTTTTTCTTTTCTACTTAGACTTTCCAATTACAAATGTTACCTCCATCGTCAAATGTAATTGAACCGGGTTCATCTTTGACACAATTAATGCGAGTATCAAATGTATCAAAAGTAAGTTTCCCTATTATACTATAATTTAAATATTAAATCTTTTACATAGATATATACAGCTACTAGATAGCCTTCTTATCATCGAAATCGGCCACCATTTAAAAAGCAGACAATGTTAAAAAAAATAATATCACAGTGTTTATGTATACATAAGTATTTATGAATATGAATAAATGTTAAATAAATGTAAACATTGTCTGCTTTATAAATGTCGGCTGACTTCAACATAGGTCACAATAATTGTAGTATAAAGACGGCTATCTAGTTGTTGTATATATTTATGATCTTTTGTATACTAACATAGTATTTTTTTTAAATATAATGTTAACAAATACCTATTATTTTATAAAAAAAATTGTACAATTTAGGTTTTAATTGTTTTTAATTTTTATCGATTGTACAAATATTTATAAAAAAATTTGAATGAATTTTTTTTTATTATTATAATAAGTATTAACTAATTATATTCTGGATCTTAAGATAAAAAATATTTTTATCCATGACAAAATTAATAGGTATGTCAGTAACAATACATTTTTTGATCCGGCAGACACATTCCACCCTTTCCAGCCTAATTAGTTGCTAGCCTCATTTCATTAAATTACCCACCAAAATACAATATTATACTATTGCACCTAAATTATCCTATATTCTTTCAATGTGAAGAGGCAAATCAGGCTTATTAGTGGGGTGTGGTTGACAAACACACCACGTGTTACGAAGTTGCAGACATACCTATTTGTTTTATCAAGCTTTTATCCATTGGATTATGAATAATGAGAGTAAGAAATGTTAATTTTCATAGCCTGTGGAATATAATATAATTACAATTAAATTGTTCATATAAATGGATATTTTAGAGTAAGAAAATATTTTTAAAATATTTTTTTTATAGTTCATAATTTATAAAAATTAAATTTATGTACTACAAATTAAAATATAAACATTATTGGTAGGGTTTGGGACTTGTACTAAAAATTATTGAAATTTGCAGAAAAAATAGTCAAAATATGCCACTTAATTTTTATAATATTTTGGGAATTTTTAAACTATCGTGAAATAAAACAACTGGGTTTTAAAAATACTGGCGCATGTATTGGGTTAAGTAAAATCGAGTAACGTGATAAACAAACACGTATCTATAATCTATTCATTTTCATTTCCTTGTACAATCTACAATCTAGATGTCAATTAGTTTTACCACTATTTTGTCACAAAGATCCTTATAAAATCGTACTTACCTACCAATATTGTACTATTTTCACAAATAGGGGGGATTTAATTGGCCAAGCCTCCACCGATAATTTTAACAACCCTCAAATATTT
>NC_042494.1:112558480-112560327 GCF_005508785.2 Acyrthosiphon pisum | reverse complement strand
TCTAAATTTTTTTAAGCTTATTCAATTTTATATTGGTAGGGTTTCAGGCTTCAGCCTCCCCAAATCTCAAACGCTATTTGCGTCTATGCTATCTTGTACCTACCTTGGCATAATACATTTTAAAAATTATTTTTGAATGTTATCCAAATATGATTTTTCCCGACAATTGTACTTACAGCTTAATAAAAACAAATGCAAAATATGCACCTCTCCTAAAATATGACAAAATATGCAAAACTATGCAGATTTGAACTTAGTATTAAATTTCGTCATTTCATAAAACAAATTTATAACTTACCTAAAATAATCTACGACCACTGCAAAAAAACATGAAAATGCAAGAAGTCCCTAACTCTACTTATTAATTATTTTAACCATTCATTATACTTTATTAATAAGCATATTCCATAGCCAATGGTTGTATGAGTATCAACTGATATAAGCGTACCTATGCTGTGCTTATTGTTCATCAAATTACATATTTTTAATCGCCCAAACGATTACAATTTAGAAAATTGTATTAAAAAAATGGTATAAAATATTATTTCTTTTCTGCAAAATGTACCTGTTTTACCTGTTTTTGAAATTAAAGACAGTACTAGAATTTCATTAAAAAAATAAGGATTCCACATTATAGACATTTTAGTAATAGTCAATGGCGTAATCTACCATTAAATTTACTTGTCAGAAGTTGACTATAAATCTTAAAAAAAGTTATTAACATGTTAAGTGCCATGCGGCCGCCAGTGGTCACACAATTATGCATTATCTGTACGCCAAGTATATTTTTCAGTGTCATTCCCAATTTGTACTATTTATTTGAAAAAATTTAAAAATACAAAAAAAAATTTAAAAAATATATTTATTACATCAAAAAATTTGTAATGATTCGCGCTACGCCACGGCGCTTTTTTGGTGCATTTTTGTAGCGCCATGGAAAAGTTAATATTATAAAACCATATTCATTTACGGCCGCCGGCGGTCATGTGGCATGGTAGTAATAATCAATTGTGACCGCCGGCGGTCACAAAAGCATACAGTTTGAGATTAACAAATGACCGCCGACAGCCGCATGGCGCTTAACGTTTTAAATATTTGTTAGTTTTATGGGTGACTTGGCTGCCACTATTCCTCATGTATAGGAGGTTACACTCTATAGGAGTGGTGAGGCTCTATCTGTTTTTTATATTGTATCAATTTTTTACCAATCTTTATACAGATTTGACTGTAAACTAAGATTTTGAATTTAAATTATTAAATCTTACTATGAAGTTATGTCAGGTAAAGTAGATGTTAATTTAGATGTATCGCCTACCTTATTGAATTGTTTTAAATATGCGCTAATAACTAGTGTAGACGTAGAACATAGTTCTTCTTTGTGCAAAAATTTTTTAAATGAAAAGTTTTAATTTTAATAAACATACCTAATTTGGAAATGCATTTAATTAAAAAAGTAACATTTATCTAATATTTTTTTTAAAATTAATTTAGTCATAATAAAAACTTTTTTTATAATACAATTTATTATGCAATTTTTACGTATTTTTTGGTGCAATTATACAATTTTAATATGCAATTTGTTTTCAATCCAATTAAATCCAGTCTTTATATACTTTAGACTTTAAAATTATAATTTGTATAATATGCAATATTTTTATAAAAATTAGATAAACCTATCAAACTAATAAAATATTAATATTATATTTTATTTTATTATTAGAGCCAGCTAAGAATGAGAATTCGGTTATCATATACTGCCAATGGTGTACCAATTCAAGACCAAACCGAAGTGAATAATTTTCCTTCCCCACCAGATACATTTGGAACATCAACATTAGATCTTTGGT
>NC_042494.1:112551669-112558430 GCF_005508785.2 Acyrthosiphon pisum | reverse complement strand
ATGTAGATCTTATATTTATAATTATCTACCTTATTATATCTATTTTTTTAAACTAATTATGTATAATTTACTACTTAAAAAAAAATATATAATATTTCAATAATTGTTAATAAATGGATTTAGTCCCATTCGCCTATTTATTTTGTTGCTAACTTACAGATTTTTAAATTAATATTTGTGTACTTAGATATTAGTTATTAATCATAAATGTATTTTTTCTTTTCTACTTAGACTTTCCAATTACAAATGTTACCTCCATCGTCAAATGTAATTGAACCGGGTTCATCTTTGACACAATTAATGCGAGTATCAAATGTATCAAAAGTAAGTTTCCCTATTATACTATAATTTAAATATTAAATCTTTTACATAGATATATACAGCTACTAGATAGCCTTCTTATCATCGAAATCGGCCACCATTTAAAAAGCAGACAATGTTAAAAAAAATAATATCACAGTGTATATGTATACATAAGTATTTATGAATATGAATAAATGTTAAATAAATGTAAACATTGTCTGCTTTATAAATGTCGGCTGACTTCAACATAGGTCACAATTGTAGTATAAAGACGGCTATCTAGTTGTTGTATATATTTATGATCTTTTGTATACTAACATAGTATTTTTTTTAAATATAATGTTAACAAATACCTATTATTTTATAAAAAAAATTGTACAATTTAGGTTTTAATTGTTTTTAATTTTTATCGATTGTACAAATATTTATAAAAAAATTTGAATGAATTTTTTTTTATTATTATAATAAGTATTAACTAATTATATTCTGGATCTTAAGATAAAAAATATTTTTATCCATGACAAAATTAATAGGTATGTCAGTAACAATACATTTTTTGATCCGGCAGACACATTCCACCCTTTCCAGCCTAATTAGTTGCTAGCCTCATTTCATTAAATTACCCACCAAAATACAATATTATACTATTGCACCTAAATTATCATATATTCTTTCAATGTGAAGAGGCAAATCAGGCTTATTAGTGGGGTGTGGTTGACAAACACACCACGTGTTACGAAGTTGCAGACATACCTATTTGTTTTATCAAGCTTTTATCCATTGGATTATGAATAATGAGAGTAAGAAATGTTAATTTTCATAGCCTGTGGAATATAATATAATTACAATTAAATTGTTCATATAAATGGATATTTTAGAGTAAGAAAATATTTTTAAAATATTTTTTTTATAGTTCATAATTTATAAAAATTAAATTTATGTACTACAAATTAAAATATAAACATTATTGGTAGGGTTTGGGACTTGTACTAAAAATTATTGAAATTTGCAGAAAAAATAGTCAAAATATGCCACTTAATTTTTATAATATTTTGGGAATTTTTAAACTATCGTGAAATAAAACAACTGGGTTTTAAAAATACTGGCGCATGTATTGGGTTAAGTAAAATCGAGTAACGTGATAAACAAACACGTATCTATAATCTATTCATTTTCATTTCCTTGTACAATCTACAATCTAGATGTCAATTAGTTTTACCACTATTTTGTCACAAAGATCCTTATAAAATCGTACTTACCTACCAATATTGTACTATTTTCACAAATAGGGGGGATTTAATTCCCGATTTAATGCCGGCGGTCATGTGGCGTGGTAGTAATAATCAATTGTGACCGCCGGCGGTCACAAAAGCATACAGTTTGAGATTAACAAATGACCGCCGACAGCCGCATGGCGCTTAACGTTTTAAATATTTGTTAGTTTTATGGGTGACTTGGCTGCCACTATTCCTCATGTATAGGAGGTTACACTCTATAGGAGTGGTGAGGCTCTATCTGTTTTTTATATTGTATCAATTTTTTACCAATCTTTATACAGATTTGACTGTAAACTAAGATTTTGAATTTAAATTATTAAATCTTACTATGAAGTTATGTCAGGTAAAGTAGATGTTAATTTAGATATATCGCCTACCTTATTGAATTGTTTTAAATATGAGCTAATAACTAGTGTAGACGTAGAACATGGTTCTTCTTTGTGCAAAAATTTTTTAAATGAAAAGTTTTAATTTTAATAAACATACCTAATTTGGAAATTCATTTAATTAAAAAAGTAACATTTATCTAATATTTTTTTTAAATTAATTTAGTCATAATAAAAACTTTTTTTATAATACAATTTATTATGCAATTTTTACGTATTTTTTGGTGCAATTATACAATTTTAATATGCAATTTGTTTTCAATCCAATTAAATCCAGTCTTTATATACTTTAGACTATAAAATTATAATTTGTATAATATGCAATATTTTTATAAAAATTAGATAAACCTATCAAACTAATAAAATATTAATATTATATTTTATTTTATTATTAGAGCCAGCTAAGAATGAGAATTCGTTTATCATATACTGCCAATGGTGTACCAATTCAAGACCAAACCGAAGTGAATAATTTTCCTTCCCCACCAGATACATTTGGAACATCAACATTAGATCTTTGGTCTGAAAACCAATGACATAAAGTATTAATGGCCATTGGCTAAAAAGCAGTAGGTTTGAGTTGTATGTGTTTCAATGTGATATGTGTTTTATTTTTGTCAATTATTTGAGAAAAAATTGAAATTTTACATCTATCAATAACACAAATCACTGTTTTAAGTGTTAATTTTAATTTATAAAATAACACGGTACAGTAACTATGACTTTTAACCAATTGTATTGTACTTAAAACTTGTATTATTAGCTCACAGTATTATGAATCAATGTTTTTGTTTACATTAGTTCTCAAAATAAAATTTTATTGATAGTAGTAATAATTGTTGATGTTTGTGATAATTTTTAAACTGCACATTCTATTATTTTTATTTCGGTTGTAAATCAAAATCCGGTTGTGAACTCCTAATAATATGTAACATTTTGGTTCACACTTACGAATAATTTCGTATAAATATTTAAACATGCATTCAACTTTTTTTTGTATCTATGTCTATTCTTTTCTGCACTACTCGTAGATGCATAAAATATTATTCATTACTATATTATATTATGTATATTAAATAATAACTTGTTAATAAAATGTTTATTTTATTGTTAACTATATAAATTATTATGCATTGTATTATTATTATTATTATTATTATTATTACATTAATAAAATAATGTATTAATTTGCATTTTAGCTGTTGATTCAATTAGTTTGTTCCCAAGTATTTCAACATTTTAATGTTGACGATTGGGTATGTTATTTGAAATAAGCTGCATATAATACTGTTTAATTTAAGGGTGTCGAAGTTTGATTTATAATCAAAATTATAATTAAAGAAGAAGTAAAAATATGCATTTGAATAATGTACCATATTTGGTCTTTTCAAACGTATTTTTCTACTTCTATTTAAAGTAAAATGAAAATTCGGCATTTGATTTAACCTAAAAAAAATTTCTAATCTACAGGGCGTGAGAGTTTATCCTGTGAAGTAATTTACATTGATATAATACATCTTAATCATCTTATCAACTCCCCTAAATAGGTATCGAGCTGTAGATAACGTGGAAAAGTATTATAATTAATGTAGTACCTAACTAAATTATAAAATATAATTTTCAAATTTTATAGAATTAATTTTTAATGATATAAATAAAATCTCGCGGAATTATCGTTTTTTGTTATTCGCTGATGACAATAAGTTGTTTCTCCAAATTGACTCCGTACAACACTGTGTCCGCCTCCAAGAAGATTTGGAGTATATGGTAGATTGGAATCCCGGGAAAAAAGTACACGGAAAAAAAAGTCCGATTTAATTTTTTTCGGAAAAAAAGTCCGACAAGAAAATTATTATACGGAAAAAAAGTCCGGTTTGATAAAAAATATTTAAACTTATTTAATTAATTCAAAATTAATAATATATATGATTGGTATGATCTAATGTAATTTAAAACTATAAAGAATTACAATTTCACGTCGTTATACAATCTACAGAAATAGAAGGTATTAAGGTAAGGTAGATAGAAAAAATAAACTAAAATATATGATAGAAAAATCGTGTACATTAAAAGGCAATAAAGATAGCACAATTAATCTGTATTATAAGATAAAATATGAAATACCCAACGTATACAATATTGATGTTACGATAACGCATAAGAAATCTAGTCGTTGTCCACTCTCGTAGTTATTCACATCGAAATGGAAGAAGTAGTAATTTTGAAATCGAGTAAAAAAATTATTTGTAATGGTTTTGCTTACACAGTTAATCATAATCTGTCAACAAGCATCCGCTGGAAATGCTCTCAAAGATCATCTAAAAAGTGTCCGGGTATTTTAATCACTTCAAAAGGTAAATTACAATAAGTAAAATAATAATAAATTAAAAATAATTAAAAAAAAAAAAAAATTACTGTAGGTATCACTAACCCTCGGTTTAATCAAGGATCATTCACATGCTGGTGATCATAATTTAGCGACAGTTGAGAAAGCTAAAGAAGACATGAATAATCGAATGAAAATACAACAAATAAACCATGCCAAGTATTTTCAGCTGTAGTAAGTGAACTTCCTCAAAATTGTTTAAAATCATTTAGTTCTGAAGAAAGTATTAAACGTACACTTAGAAACTATAGAAACCGAGGTATTCCACCGAAACCCAATTCTTTGGCTGAACTGACAATTAAAGATGAATGGGCACTTAACAAAAACGAACGGTTTTTGCTATATGATAACAAGTTAAATTCCGATGACAGGATAATTATTTTTGCACTTGACGAAGGATTAAAATATTTAACTGAAGCACATACTTGGTATTGTGATGGTAATTTTTCATTAAGTCCAGAAAACTTCCTGCAGTTATATGTTTTTCGAGTGAAAAAATATGATGTTTTTGTAACTGTAGTTAACTGTTTTCTTCAAAAAAAAAATTATAGTACTTACAAAGAAGTTTTTAGCGTAATTCTAAAAGAATGTGACAATCGACAATTTTACCCAGATCCACAAATTATAAATTTAGATTTTGAACAAGCTACTATAAATGCCGCTCAGTGTGTTCTCGGCGAGCACGTCCGTATACAAGGTTGTTTTTATCACTTGTCTTAAAATACGTATCGCAAGATACAAGAAGTAGGATTACAAGCCAAATATAAAACGGATGATACATTAAGTCATTTTTTTGCTATGTTAGACGGGTTAGCATTTTTGCCAATGAATAAAGTTTACGACGGAATGCAATATTTAAAGACGGTTTGTGCAGAAGAAGCTACAGAGGTTCTTGATTATTTCGATTCCACATATGTCAATGGTACATATAGAAAGTCAGGAAAAGGTATGACTATAAAATTAAAAAAAAATAAACCGTTATTTCCACGTTCCACCAGAAATATGGAACGTTCACGAGGCTACGATAAACGGTCAACATCGTACAAACAATATTTGCGAGAGTTGGAACAACCGTTTTACGCATCTTGTCGGACACGCGCACCCAACCGTCTGGAAGTTAATTTCTAAAATGCGTGAAGAGTTAGGAGTAGATAGAACTAAAATAGCGTTACAAGAATTAGGTGAAGGGGTTCCAACACCAAAAAAACGTACCGGTGAACGTTTAAAAAACTTATGTTCTAGAGTGGCCATTGACGAAATATCGGTGGAAGAATTTTTAATTAATATTGGCCATTGCATTCGAAAAAGAAATAAATATTAGTTTTATACATTTAGTAATTTTATTTTTTTTTATATATATTTATTATTTTTATCAAACCGGACTTTTTTTAGAATTTTTAATTAATATTGGCCATTGCATTATACATTTAGTAATTTTATTTTTTTTATATATATATATTTATTATTTTTATTAATTATGAAACAATAAATCAAAGGTTACCAAGGACTTTTAACCGGACTTTTTTTCCGTATAATAATTTTCTTGTCGGACTTTTTTTCCGTGTACTTTTTTTCCCCGGACTTTTTTTCCGGTTCCCGGTAGATTGGACTTCTGAATTAGGATCTAAATGCATCAAAATGCAATGTTAGTTTTGTATATTCTGTCAACGGTGTTAGTTTTGTAATGATATGCTCACAGATCATTGTACAAAAAATGCTTTCAAATAATAAATAACGGCCAGACTGTTGCACGTAGAAATCGGTCACATGTTATAAAACAATAAATTATCAATAACAAAAAGAGACGAGTACGGTTTAAGCAAGCGTAGCACATTTATAATGGTAAGAGCAAAGAGTGTTACTTTCTTATACAAAAGGAAGGTTAAAGGGGGTATCTACAGCCGAAGGACGACCTAGTTTCGAGGCTCGAGATAACCCTCTGAAAAAGCCGCCTAACACTCTCTGGTCAGCATAGCCGTATATCGTACCTTTCAGCAGTGCATGAGCACCAGCCACCGAGTGCACGAGCACCAGTCATCTCGTCAACAACCCCTCTCGAGTGCATGAGCACCAGACGGCAAACAGAATCCAACTGGACTCCTTGTGTTGAGCAATAATCAGTGAGTGTTCGTCATTTCGAGTTGTTTAATTTTAAATATTATTTCGTTGTCACCTAAAACTGATACAGCATAGCCCAGGGACGGCTGCTAGTCAGGTAAGACTTTTGGTACAATAATTTGTGTTGATCGCTGGTATCACGCAGTAAAATCATTTGCTTACAACTCTAATGGTAAAACAATTTTTAAAATCTGTCCAGTAGTTTCGGAGCCTATTCAATACAAACAATCAAATCTTTCCTCTTTATAATATTACTAGCTGATCCCGTGCACCCTCGTCGCCCATTAAAAA
>NC_042494.1:112548107-112551619 GCF_005508785.2 Acyrthosiphon pisum | reverse complement strand
CAAAGGCTCAATTCGGTGGTTCGTCTGGATCGAGCACCCATTACTCGCATGGTCCCCAATCTTGCTTCTCGGTGCTCGTCTGTCTCAGATGAGCGGACCCGTGACTGACATTCACGGTTTGTCCTCACTCTGGTTTCTCTTTGCTCGTCTGTCCCGGATGAGCGGGCCCGGGACCGCCGTTCTCGGTCGGTACTCAACCTGGCTTCTCTTTGCTCGTCTGGCTCGGATAAGCGGGCCAGGGACTGACGTTCTCGGTTGGTCCTCAACCTGGCTTCTCTTTGCTCGTCTGTTTCCGCGGCTCGTGTTTCCCGCTTCTTGCGTGCTAGAACTGCGGGACTATTTATCGATCGTTTGTTGTTGGGCATAATAAATTAACTAATAATAGTAGAAATTCTTATAATAGTTGCAATTGAATTCGGTTATAAATATGAATCGTTGGGCACTATAATAAATAACAAACATTTTAAACCATTGGCAACCAATAATTATTATTATTATAGCTTTGAAACCCACGGTAACTATTTAAAAACAAAAAGGTCCATAAGTTTCAAAATTTTATATAATTGATTGCCATGGGTAGATGGACACACCCGTACTATATCTGATCCTGTGCAATTCGTTGCCCATTAAAGACCTATAATTATAAACAACACTCATGGTAACCTTGGTAACCATAGTAACCATGGATCATGGTAACCTTAGTAACCATGGTAACCTTAGTAACCATGGCAACCTTGGTAACCATGGTAACATGGTAACCTTAATAGCCATGAAATCTTGGTAACCTTAGTAACCATGGCAACCTTGGTAACCATGGTAACCTTGGTAACCATGGTAACATGGACACACAGACACACTGACATACATTCATTTTTATATATATAGATATAGTATAGACAACAATAGTTTTTTGTGTTCACAATTTTTTTTTATTTATCAAACTAATACAATATGAAATATATCTAATCTATATCTTATATTATATATAAAAAATCTCGTGTTACTAGTTTGTCCGGGATAAACTCCGAAACTACTGGACCGATATTGATGAAATTTTTACACTGTGTGTAATTTGGTCCAACTTCAAAGATAGGCTAATTTAAAAAGGGAGGGAACCAACCCCCGGGGGAGGTGCTCAAACGGGAATTTTGAGATTTGAGATGGAAATTTTCGTTTATAAATGGTTCGTTCTAGAAATTTCAATCCAGAATTATAGTGAATCGTTTTAATTCGTTGCCACGAGAACAAACAAACCATTTATTATATACATCGACGATTTATTATTGTACATAATGTACATATTCAATCAGTATTATTATTATGCGTCTATAAGTAATGATGGGTTCTTGAGCTATATAATAATAATAATGAAAAAAAAACTATTTGCTTTTTAAATATAAATTATAATATAATATCCAACTATAGAAATGTGAAATGAAAATTTCTGTACATGCTAAACTCTGAAACTACTTATCAGATTTTCTTGATTTTTTTTTAAACGAAATAGTTTTTCACGGAGAAGGTTTATACTTTATATGAAAGATTAGACCTCTGGGAAGAATAGGTTAATTTACAAAGGTCAAAGGGTTAAATTTGTTTTTTTTTATTCATCGGATTTTAGTACGGTTATAGGTTAGGATAGGATTACGTAAGTATAAATTGATTATATTAATCTACCGTAGGTGGAATTAAGTAAAAACGACAAACTTGTTATAACTTTGATACTTTACGTACAAACAGCACAAGGTCCGCGATCTACCATAATGTACTGCTGCGAAACAGAATTTTTATTCGGGGCAACGGAAAAGTTAAGATTTATTTTGAACACCATACACTGAATATTAAATAACGAATTGAACAAAGTTTGAGTCGTATAGAGTTGATACATTTAATGGGCAACGAAGTGCACGGGATCAGCTAGTTGAATATAATTTCAAAAATGAAAACAATTTTGGAAACAGTTTAACATATTATACAATTTTATATTTTCAAAAAAAGGTAGAACAAAAAAGAAAAAACCAAAATTTATAAAGTGAATATTATTTGATATGAGTAAAAGAAATTTGACGGGAAAAAAATACGACGGACAGGCGACACTATAAACTAGGAGGGGAGGATACGAGATGGCGAATTGGTGTGGATATGCAATGTTGTGGCCACTGGTCACCTCTGCACGCGTTCCTATGACCCCCAGACTGACGAGTGTCACGCGTTTGCCCGGATGAGTGACGACCTTGCCCAGCTGGCGAGGTCAGCCCGAGACTGCCACGGGAGCGACTACGATTGACAGTAGCGACTCTGACGACAGACGATGAAAACCAATAGACACTCGAAGAGAGTGAACAGAGGTTTTGTGCTACGGAACAGTCTGCGACGCGACCGATGTGGGATTACCGCTGGACAAAAGGCGAATCATCGGATCTGGGACTACCGGTAATTTTCGCCCTGGCGCCGTTCCTTCAGCCACGGTCTTCGTCCAATGACCGCCGCCGGACCATGAAACAGTTAAGTTCCCTTGGGTCCAGCGCCGCTCACGTCCGTGTTCCTAACTCATATAATCTCTATATAATTCACCCCGTGCCGCAGTGTCCGCCGTTGCCGTCGAAACGAGTCGCCATCGTTGGTACCATCGGGGCGGAATCGTTGCCCTCGCCGGTTCCTCTGCTATAGCCACCCATAGATATTAAAGAATGGATAGGCCATGGCTATATTAACAAAATAGAGGGTCATGGGGCCGGAATGGGGAAGAGAGAAAGACTGTTTTTTATCATTGCTTCTCATTCTGACAGAGGTCTTATCATAAATTATATACAATAATTATACATATATCTATTTGTGATAAGACCTCTATAACCTCAACAAATGTTCATGTTCGTTCCCGTAAATGGCCTATCCATTCTTTAATATCTATGTAGCCACCATGTATCGTCGTCGTTGTCGTCCGTCACTCCACGTGACGTGGCCAGAGGGTGTCGCGCGTGGATCTAGGATAAAAAAGCCACCGACAAAAAAGCCACGGACAAAAAAGCCACGGATAAATAAGCCATTGATAAAAAAGCTATGGGATAAAAAATCCATGGGATAAAAAAGCCGTCGATAAAAAAGCCATGGATAAAAAAGACATGAATTTATTTTTTGCGCTAAAACTGAATGGTTAGGTTAGCTAAATATAAACGAAATATTTTGAAATTTAACTATGTGAAAATTATGTACCCTTTTAGATATAGGTATCTATACCTGAGTTATAACCAACACACATCATTGTAAAATCAATACATTCATCGTTCCACTCAGAATCTAAAAAAATAAATTTAATTTAATTTTTTAATTTTTTAAATTCTACTTAGTTCTAGTTTAGTCAATTTTGGGTTTAGGACACAAGTTGATACATCAAAATAACTTGAAAAAAATCGATAAACCAGAATATGATATTCAAATTATGGGTTGCCATTTAAAAAAATGTAAGTTTTATTGCGCATGCGCAAGATACATGAGTTAAAAACATTGTAAGT
>NC_042494.1:112540136-112548007 GCF_005508785.2 Acyrthosiphon pisum | reverse complement strand
CATAGAAATGTACGATCCATTAGTCTAGTTTAATGTCCCGTAAACAGAATTGAAAAATATTTATATGGTAATGAGTGGTAAAGTGGCCCTTGCTTTTTGGGACACACGGTATACATACACATTTTTGCTGATTTAATGAAGTTTAGTAAATTTTTGTTAATTTTTCACATCTCTTATTTATACAATATATTTGTATAGGTACAATGCATAAATAAATGTTTGGAGTTTTTGCTAGAAGGTTTTACTACATTTTCAAGCATATCTGATGATAAAGTACTTATGGAAGTTATAAACCACGATAAAGGGATAAACTATATGACACGTATGGATAAATAAATTTTGTGTTACTTGAAAATCAAAGTATTAAATTATTTTGATTTGAATGTTTTAGAATTAAATTTGATAAGTCAAATTTGTCAGCGAATACTTAAAAGCTGTTATTGTCCATCATTAGAAGATAGATTAAATGATGTGTTGTCTAAATTGGAAACATACTTAAATAATTGTACTTTTAAATCAACTAATACTATAGAGGTAAATTCAATAATTTGTACATAATTATAAAATATATTTTAACTATCTGGAAAAACTAGGTTTTAGGTTCAACAAAGGATTTCATACCATGTTACTTATGCAAATGCAATTGCAGTACAGATTCTACTGAATACATGTTAAACCTTTACCACTCATCTTGTATAAATTTATTGATGAATTTTGTTCAAACGTCTCACCTTTCTGTTAAGTAATACATTTTTATTTATTTTATTTACTTAGAACTCTCTTTTATAAACATCTTAGCCCTACAGTTATGTGAATTGTAGTAATTATTTTTTATTTTATTTATTGAATTGTTATTTTATTATTATATTTATTAAAGATAATGTGACTTTTATTATACATAATTATTAAATATGTTTATTCCATCATTATATTATTCAATAAAATTATACTCATTGAAGAAAACAATAATTATAATTTATTTTTTGGGTAAAAATACATTGTATAATAGTATAAATAATTATAAATAAACAGTAAATATAGAATAAACTTGTAAAATAATAAAAACTATTAAATAGTATTAACTACAAATTAATAAAAAAACTATTAACTAACTATGTATAAAATATACAGAGCCCCTAAAAATAATAAACATATAGATATTTAACTACGTTACAGACACTACAGTTTAGTAATTTGAAATAAAGCAGTAAATTTAAATTGAACAGATGCTAAGATTAGATTAATTCTTAACGCTCAGATAAAAGAAAATATTAAGAATATAATGACTGCTAATAATTACACTAGGTACATTATATTATGTTCTGTATTATAATTATTCAAAGGAATCAGTCAGAATAAAAGTTATTTATAACCTGTGAAAATAAATATTATTTTTATTTTTCATCTTCTTCCTCAACAGACTTTTCATCCTTAGATTCTTCATCTTTTTTTAATAGTAAAGGAAACATCCCCAAAAAGCATCCTAGAGTAACTCCAAGTGTTCTTCCCTAATAATAATAAGAATTAATACAACATTTAAAACTGAAGTGTGTAAAGACTAAAACCAAAGTATAAATGATAAAAGAATAACTTCTCATTTTAAATAAAAATGACATAGTGCCTGTAGTCTGTACACTTTTCATTTTCAGAATACAATAAATGTTTATAGAAATTTACAAAAAAAAATGCCTTGCAATATAAATTGTAAATAGTAAATATTTCTTAGCAAAAATGTTTACACATTTTTATAAAATTATGCTTTAATTATAAATCCAAAATAATTATTTCTAACTTGTATTTAAATGAAGAACTTATTAAATCTTCAGTTAATACTTTTGGTTTAATATATTTTTAACCTTACTAAATTAGCAGCTCGTCTACTACATTTCATATCCAATTGAATAGGTGTTAGATTTGGTGGTTTTAACCCAAGTTTGATTACCAATTGTTCCACATAATATGAAGAGCCAATTCCAAGAATATCAGAGAAAGTATTACCAATTGCAGCTGCAGCCATAGTCGATATAGTAATTACAGCACCAACCGTTCTTTCAATTGATTCACCCTAAAAATGAAGAATAGTCATAAACACATAAATATTATATACTAATAGTAGTAAGTAATTGTTTTTATACACATATTAACATCACTGAGTTGTCCAAAAATCCAAACATAATAAAAGGAATAGCATTTTGCAATCCCACTGTTGAAGAAAAAAAATTGATCAAATAACAACATTAATTTTAAATAAGTATTTATTACTTACCTCTAAATAATTGTGCTCTAGTTGGTTCTGGTACAGTTTCCGCTAATTTAAATTAAATATTAAACAGAATTAACATACAAATGTAACAATTGCATTAATTAAAAATTTTTTTTTATAAGTTTAGTATACCGTCAATCGAGGTGACTTGGAACTACAAGGTGAGATGTAACAATTTGATTTTGTTTAAACATTTCATGATATCTATCAAGGTATTTGATATAATTTAATTGTACCTCCATTAAAAATATATTTTTTGTATTTATGACTATAAATGTTATATTCAACCATGCGATTGGTCTAAGCATTACCTCCGAAAAAAATGGCCAAAAATTTTTCATGATCACAGCGATTTTATCATTGCTTTCAAAAGTGCTTTAGATTTTAGTGATAGATATCGAGTTTAGGGGCTTGTATATTTTATATACATTAAAGGATACTTCAAAAGAAGAATATTGTAATTAAAAGTTTAAAAATATTTTTTTCCTAATTGTATAGCTTTAGTTATATTTTTCAAAAAAAATCTAAGGGTGACTTGTAACATCATAAAAACGCATAAAATGCAGTTTAGCTTCCAAGCGATTTTTTGAAAAATTTTTTTTTCTAAATGTTTGTTTTTGTATGCTTAATTTGATGGTATTTTCAAAAAAAGTCCCTCTTACTTAATTTGGTAATTATGGTAAAAAAACTTCAATCGCTTATTTTTTTATTAACATTAAAAGTAAGTAAGAAAGGTAAATTCTGATTTCACTAAAATTTTAAGCATGCAAACATTTATAAATATTTTGTTACAAGTCAACTCTAATGTTCTTGAATTGAATTTTACGTTGAATTTTCATAGTTGTTACAAGTCACCTAAAAATTGAGGTGACTTGTAACATGTGTTTTTTATTTATTTTTTTTTAAGCGAGTTTTTATCAAAAAACTAAATTGAAAATTTTATTCTATTCATTAGACGTAAGCGGAAATAAATATAATTTTTGTTGCCCAGTGCGATTTTTTTTAAGCTCATAATCCTAAGAAGTGTGTCAAAATTGTTTCAAGTCACCTCGGTTGACGGTAATGGTTAATATTTAGTGATAGTTATCTTACTATTAGTTTCTTCTATCCATTGTAAGAAATAAATAATATTTAGAACACAATTATTAGTATTCAAATGATGAATTAACAAAATATAATTTAATATAATAATATGCTATGCATTCAGTATAAATGTTAAGTAAGTAGGTAGGTACCGTATTTTTTTAATAGCCATTCTTCTGGCAATGGACAGTAAGAGCCTGTTGGATCTACATCTCCTAGTTCAGGTACTTTACTGGGGCGTCCAAACTTTGAACGCCATCTGAACCCAGCCAATTGACCTAGAGGTCAGTATAGATGAGTTATGTTTATTTCAACACATAGTAAGTAAATGTTAAGCATTTTTTACTAGGCATCTAGTGAATAAATCTATGTTTGATGAAAAATGTTGGTCTAATTTTAGCTTCAAAATAGGAATTAAAAAAGAATGGATTTTGAAAGTATTGGATAAAAATGTCATGCAAACAGTCCAAAACACATGATAGCCTTAGAAGGTACTGAACCTCGATATTCTGCTTTGGTCTCTTCCGATTCGTAATGATTTAAGCACCAAGCCAAATTGTCTCTTTCTTCGTTCGTCAAATTCATTACTAATGTGTGAGCCTTTTCTTTAGTTAATGATTTATCGTCATCCTGTTCAGAGTTTGTAATTGCTGCTGTACATAGTCGACTGATCATAGAGACATTTTTTGTACGGCTGAATTCCCATACACATAAGGCATTTCTCCATATTTTATTTGATATTGAACACATTTTAAATTAATACTCAAAAACTTAAGTTATTCAGTTAAATGGATTTGAATAATACTAATTAGTAATTAATGTAATTCCAAAAAATGTTCGAAGTATAATTGGACTGTAGCATAAATTGCAGTAAATAGTAATTAGTATAATAATATCTAAATATCTAATGGTAACTCAAGTAACTATAATATTACAAATTAATAAATTACGATATTAAAATATAATCGTCACTACTCACTACTGACTAATCACTATTAAGTATTAAGTATGAACTAAAATATAGTAATACTAAAAAAAATATTATCGTAGTAGTTTGAAGTTATAACTTATAACTATGGAATTCTATGTTATAACCACAGTTATAACTAACGATAAACAAGGGAAACGAGTCCATATCGTCATCACCCGATGGCCGAAACACCACCCACTTAGACATGTAAAAAGAGTATAAATATAGTATATAGTATATACTATATAATATATATATGAAAACGGCCCACAGTCCCACCCATACGGCCCACACATCAAAAATTCAAATCAATACTTTGTTATGATAATAATCTATACCAAGTTCAGTTTTCGTTACCAAAATAGTCCAATACCACGGTCAATAAATATCAAGGATTTGGGTATGGTCACGATTTAAGATAATATACAGGTTTCACACATTGATATATACAACTACAACAGTTACTAATATACAACAACAGTTACTAATCTAGTTACTAGATAGCCGTCTTTGTACTACGGTGGCGGCCGACTTCCATTACAAGAAAAAGACGGCTATCTAGTTTGTTGTATATATCTATGGTACCACCACGGTTTAAGATGGGTCTAACTCACGGTCTAACTTAAACCGTGATCTTCATGTTCATGATAATAGATAACATTATCATCTAAAATATCAAAATATTCAGATTTACTAATATTATTTAGATTTTAGATTCTACCGTGATCAAAATATATTTTAAATATTCAAAACAAAAATTAGTAAAATATCTCTTGTCGCTTGTCGCTAGTCGCTATCTGCATTACAACTTTAAACTTTTGCTTAATTTACTCGTTTCACTCATTTATCGATAAGTCAAACTTTTCAAAGGATCCGCGCTCCGCGATTGGTCAAGTGTCTTCAATTTCCATTTTTACTTTTGGTCTACCATTATTATATTAATTTTTACTGCTAGGCATGCCGTATTGATATATTATGTTAATGCAGAACGATCATTTCGAAAAAAACCTTATACACGATGACAGGCGACAGATATTATTGTAGTTATGGAGCAGTCATTATAAAACAAACCAGAAAGACTGACTTTGACACCCACTACATAGTACCGTCAAAAACAGCAGACTCTACTCACTTAATTTGTAAAATTAATATGTTTTGATTGTTATTGACGTTTTTGCAATCACCGTGTGGCTGTAACTTTTTCAATTGAATAAAATTTAAATTCCTTGTTATTTGAGTCCTTGTCGAATGCCTTAGTAGGACTGTTATAGATAGCCGTATCGTATAATATTGTTTTTTTTTATGTGTTAATATACGTATGACTGCACTAGTTATATCACATTTTCATGATATATGGTATGTTTTTAAATAAATTGTGTTTATTTTGTAAATGATTTTATTTATATTTTTCCAACTATTAGTGCCTATTATATAATTTTCTGTTAATTTTGTCCATCTTATGTGCATTGGTCTTTTCATAGTTATGAGCCAAATTATTGCATTATTATATGATTAGCTATTTTTTTATCCTGTGTTTGATGATTTAAATGATTTGTTTAGTTACAGAATGAAAATTAATTAATATTGAGTAATTTTATTTGAAATGGAAGCACATCGAATAGATCCAGAAAAACAATCTTTAATGAACATATTAGAATCACTAGATCTGGGTTCATCTGAAGTATTTATTACTTTCTATGATTATATCATATTATATAAATTATTATAGTTTGTAACTATTTTTATTTAGATTGATGACAAAGAGTTCAATATTCCTAAAGTCAATGATATTCCTACCGTAGAAAGTATATTAAATGATGAAGATGTTTCTTTATTAAGTGAAGATGATGTAACTGTCTGCCAGAGAAAAGTAAATTATGTACAATCAAATAATCTCTTATAACTTGTTATATATTACATATTATTACTAGCTTTAATTAATAAGTATTTAATGAAATGTAGGTACATATTTAAACATTTAAATACTTTAATTTAACCATACCTAATAATTTAATTAAGTACTATAATAATGAATTAATATTTTATTTTAGTTAAAAGTACCATGGTATGATTCAGGAGCTGATTCTGCTTCATTAGGTAGCTCAAGTAGCAGTCATATGAACACAGAACAGTTAACAAAATGTTTAAACTTAAAATCCGATCCTGGACGAATTTTACGGCATACAATTCTGAAGCCTGTTTCTAATCAAATGCATTCTTTTTGTGTAAGTTTATTAAGTTTACTTCGTCTTTTAAATAAATATATGGTTAAACGCATTTGAAGTATTTAAATATTTGTATTAGGAACGTTTTGATGCTGGACAACCTAGTGCTATTAGGTTTTCACTTCTTATTGCCATTGGTACAAGCAAAGGTTTTATAATTTTATTTGATTCTTTACAAACATTCCAATGGTATCATGAAGCTGTAAACTGTGGTGCAGTATCTGCAATAGATTTTAATCACGATTGTTCTCGATTAATTGTTGGATACATAAATGGAACAATAATAGTGTTTGATTCTTCTTCTACTACTTGTAAAACACTAAGGGTCATGAATGATTCACATACTCCGGGTACTACGGTGTTGCACATAAAAGTGAGTATTAAATAAAACTACTTTTGCTAATCATGACAATTTTATTGACAAATTTAAAGTAGTTTTCCATAATTTATATTGTATTCATAAATTTTAATTTTAGTTCTCAGATTTGCCAAATTTAGCTATTGTGAACAACAGTGCTGGTTCTGTGTTTGAGTTAAATTTTAAAAGAAATTTTGGAATACGTAGTGTCGAATCAAAATGTTTATTTTCTGGTGGCCGTGGAAAAGTGTGTTGTATTGAACCATTATTATTCAATCAATTAGCTAGTCATCCTATGAATGGTTATGTAATAATTGCAATGGCTACTTTATCTAAAGTAAATTTATTATTATTTGCAGGGTACTTGCAAAAACAATAAATCATGTATATGTTGACAAAAAATGATTTTAAATTTAATTTTAAGGTAATCATTGTTACAATTCGGCCAAATACTGAACTACTGTTATCAAATAATATAACTTCATCGCGTCCATGTTTACCATTACTATCTTGGCAATTTGTCATTATACAATTTAATAAAACATCCAATTCAAGCCATAGAATTATGGACCCAGTATTAGCTTTTACGCGAGATGATACGGTCTACTTTTATCAGGTTACATTTTTTAATGTGATTTTCAAATGTTTACATAATAAATATTATCATTCAATAATATTAGGTCAACATCAATGATCAAGATGGTTTATGTTGTTGTATTTTACAAAAAATAAAATTATCATACACAATATTAGCATGCAGCTGGATGAATGCTCGCACTCTATTGACTATGGACTCATCGGATAAAGTTTATCTTGTTGATGTTCGTGTAGGAGACGAAATGGAACAGTCAGATCTTTTAAACATTTCCTTGGTGTACACTTCTAACTACTATAATGGCACAGATAGTCAACATTTAGTAAGTAATTATTAATCTATATACTATAATATACTAATTAACTATATTATAACGA
>NC_042494.1:112539868-112540036 GCF_005508785.2 Acyrthosiphon pisum | reverse complement strand
ATCTATGGTTGTTCTAGGATAAATGTTGTTATAGTTCAGTCCATGGTTATAATAGTCAATTAGTACTGTTAGGAAAGAAGAGAGTTCATATTATTAGTATTAGAAGCTGGATTGAACGTCTTGATAGTTTAACTGATAAAGTAATAATATTAATGTTTTTCATCTTTT
>NC_042494.1:112521746-112539768 GCF_005508785.2 Acyrthosiphon pisum | reverse complement strand
GAGCACACCACTGTACCTATAATAAGTATTAACACTATAACAATATATTATATTAGTTTATATATTAATATAATCAATGATCTTACTCAAAAATACAAATACTCAGCTTAACTGCATTGCATTCAACATTAGACAGCAAAAAAAAAATAATTATCATGCATAATATATTATATCCCTAGCATAGATTATTACTAATTTAGTCATATATATTCCTATGAATAAATTAAATAACATTATCTCAAAGAAAAAACCCTTTTATTTTTATAATTTTATATTTTATTAACCCCAACATATTTTTAATCTGTATTGGCAGAAATACTTGATGGGAATTTATTGTAAGACATTTTAGAAAACATTACTGTATTACCATTTTGTATATAATTTTATAGTCATAAAATATTTGTTTGAAATTCCTAGAGTATAAGTGATTATTATTACAACATTAAATCTTTATTAATCAAGAAAACAAAAGTTCATATTATTCTAAGAATTATAAATAAAATACCATAAGTAATTGTATTCAATATCAATTAAAAAAAGGTGGGTAAGTGGATGTCGCTCTGCTGTACAGTAGGTTACAAGTGGGTCACTGTATAATGGATATAAATCAAAATATTTTGAAAAAATTATCATGTATAGAAAATGGAAATATAAACAACCAGTGAAAATTTCATGTATCTACAGTCATTCATTTTAAAGTTACACCAAAAACCAAAATCATTTTTCTCGAAAACAGATTTTGCGTAAAAATTCCCGTTTTTCCTTAATTTTTCTTTTGTTTTTCACGGCGCTTTTGAAAACTATTGGAAATTTCAAATTTTGACCTACCGAATGCACCAACTAGATTCACTTTCCCATCAAACAAGATACTGTTGAAGAAAATCGAAGCCGTTTTACTGCCCCAAACCGTGATGACAGACACAAAAATAAAAAAATAAAAAAAATAAAAAACACACATCATTGTAAAATCAATACATTCATCGTTCCACTAAAAATCTAAAAGAAAAAATTATTTATAAAAAATGAACAACTAGTTCAGATGTAGATTAGAAAGGGTCCCGCTCACTATTCCAAGTATATTAGCAGCCTATATAAAGGTGTATTTATGCCTATTCTTTTTCTCTAGTTGTGCCTATACAAAGTGTAACAAAAACACATGAAAAATTAAATAAATTTTATTCTAATCATTTAAATATTTTTTTTAGTAATACAATTTTTTGTAAAAATTCAAAATAGCTAATTACAAATCTAATTTTTAGACACAATCTGATGATAAAAACGTTTATTTAAATCAAGTAGTTTATTTTTTAATATTTTTACAATTTTTGAAATATCAGTATTTTTTTGAAGTAAATTAATTTGAAACGCAATATTTTTTTAAAGTTTTCTTTTTGAGAATTTCCCGACATAAGTATATTTCCTACATTTTATGGTCAGCATTTTCTTTTAAATTTAAATCATTTTGAAATATAAAATAATACTAAAATATTGGAAACTACCACATTGGCTAACAATTTGTGTACTCATCATTTATTATTTCGTTATTTTCCGCAGTGCCGCCATAGTGTGATAAGTGATATACCTAATTAAAAAAATGTAGTTTTCCTGACCTCAAATAATCTTTTACGCTTATATTATGATATCGATGGGACTTTTCACACATTGTTTATTACGGCGTAATAAAGGTGTATATCGAATTCAATTCAGCTTGGTGCTAATTTTACTGGGCTACGTTAGTCAAATTGGCCATGATCTTTTAATTCGTTTTGGATTTATTTATACTTTATAAATGTGTTGCTACTTGCTATACATAATACATGGCATAAAATCCCAGATAGAACAATAACGTTTTACATTTCCAGAAATAAACTAATTTTAATTGTATTGATGTCCATATTAATATCTTTATATTATGTAACCTACTATATTTTTATGCAAAGTTTCTAACGGGCAACTGCCGCCACCGCATAAAACGTATAATATATTATTGTATTATAATAACACATTATACAATAAGAAAAGTACAAATATCAAATTATAGATATCTTTGATAGCGACCCAAGGCTTGTACCAGCCCATTTTGCTATAGAATAGTGGCACATCGGGCTAGTTCGCTAATGAACTAGTTATTTTATACATGCATTCTAGATGGTTTGGTTCAGAGAAAATTGGTATGAAGAAGTACTGAGACAACTTCGTCTTGGATTAGCAAAATGTTATAATATTGCTTTTGACAGTCGAGGATCTGTGGCAGACGCCCAAATAACACCTCATACATTAAATTTCATTAAGAAATTAGTATCAACATTTGGAATTGGAATAGGTAAAATTTATTTTAATACATAATATTTATGTTTGAACCGTATGTTTAATTACATTATTTATTTACAGAATTATTAGCAAGTAATATGGCTGCTAATAGTGCTGCTATATCGACTAAAGGGTCATTCCCAGGTTCAGGCTCTGAGAGTTTGGCTAAAAGGGCTCAGACAACAATTCAAGATCCGGTTTTCCAAAAAATGAAACAACAATTTTCTATAGATTTTGATTTTACTTTGCCGGCAGCCATGAAATTACATCATATGATTTCAAAAATGAAAAAGTGGATAAAAATATTAGAGACTAAAATTAGACTTTTACCAAAGTAATATAATATTTGACAAAATACTATTTGTATATAAATTTGTATGGATTATATTTTATTTATAGATCCTTTTTGATTGAAGAAAAATGTAGATTCCTTAGTAATTTCAGTCTTCAAACTGCTGAAATTGAAATTCCTGGAGAATTTTTACTTCCAAAGGTATGAATTTTGAAACTTAAATTATGTGTAATAAAGTATCTACAAGTTTTCAAATTATTACACCTTAAACCTGATATCTATTTAATTGTATAAAGAAGCTTATTAGTTATTAATTAAAGAAAAAAAAATCCAAAGCTAATCTTAATAATGTTTAGTGACATGGTTGACGGCAATGTCAGAGGCAATTACCTCTGAGATTTTTCTTAATTAGAGGGAGTAGTATAATGACCTGAAATATTATTATAAAATATTTAGTTTTATTATATTAATATATTATTATGCATTAATACTTAGGATATTTGTAACTTGCCTCTAGAACATTTTCAGTTTGCCATACCACTGTTAATTTTTTTTTTTTTTTTGATCTTAAGCCCAGAAACTTTGGCCATTAGCTGTATTGGTTTTTGTACGTTTTTAATGTCGGTAGGGGGGGGGGACACTTGTGTGTTGGGTTTGGCAGAATTTTTGATTAGGCCGTAGGTATCTGCCATGCCCGGGTGGTGGATGGCGGCACTTGTTCTCCAGACACCGTGACTTACCCGAAAAAAAATGCTGCCCGTGACCAAGGAATTGAGATGGCGTCGGCTGTATTGCTACCGACGCCTTAGACCGCTCGCCCACTCCGTCCCCCACCACTGTAAATGTTTAAGGCTTAATTATGTGCTTATTGTAAAACTATGAAATGTTGCTTACTTTATGTTCTTTGATAGTCTTCTATCCAAGAACAAGGATTCAAAGTAATAGCTTAACGCTAACCAGTTCTGATTGGTAACAGGTGTATCTTTCTGGTGACACCATATCAATAGTTAAAATATTATGTTTTATTTGTATATTATATAACTATAAATCTTTATTTCATGTTAAAAAAATTAATTAAATAAAAAAAAAAAAAAAAAAGGTGGGTAAGTGGATTTCGCTCTGCTGTACAGTAGGTTACAAGTGGGTCACTGTATAATTGTATAATGGATGGTATTAAATTTGAATTCAATGATATAATATCATTGTACAAGAAAAACGATTCTGAGCGGGGACGGTATGTCAGTCTAGGTATAAGATATAATATTATATTATAGTCTATAGTATTTAAAAAAAATTGACCTATAATAGGTACCTATAACGCGTTATACATCAACAAAAAAACCGTGGTAATATCATAGATATATAATAGTTTACTTTAGAAGTTTCAAGTACCCACGAATAATATTATACAATCACAACAAAATAACTAAAATAGTTATTCCAGGTTTTTAATATGTAATTTCGTCCAAATTTGTACTTAAAATGACTATAAAAATAAACTGTGCTTATGTATTTTTTAGAATTTTTGGTAACAGAATTAAATATTTACGTGAAATCTTGTTTTAAATTTTCAATCCTTAGATATAAAAGTTGAACATTTTATACATTTTTAACTACAAAATAATTATTCAATTTTAAATTTGATCTTTAAATGCTTATAAAAAAAAATTGTGCCTATGTATTTTTAATATTTTTCAACTGATATTGTAGCAATATATCAGGAGCTTTGTATTAAATTTATACACTTTTTGGCCCAACAGATAAAACTTAATTGATATTTATAGAAAAAAAAAATAAAAAAATTGAAAACTTACAATGTCCGTAAACAGCTCAAAAAGAGTCAAATTATTTTAAAAATTTTATCGTATATATAAAATGCTAATATAAACATTCAGTGAAATTTTCAGATTTCTACAATCGCTCGTTTTTTAATTACAACAAAATAAGAAAATCGTTACGTAAGAAATCGAGTGAATATCAAACGTTGTAAAAGTATGAATTTCAAACGATCATAAAAATTTAATTTGAGTTTCTTATAGACATTTTTTTTTTGGTAAAGGTAGATTATCCTATAAGGAATCTTGTATTACATTTTAAAATCTTAGATTTAAAAAGAACAATTTTTATGAATGTATAACTCGAAATAATTTGCAAATTTTCGTGATTTTTCCATATTTTGTCATTTTTTGAACTTTAAATGCTTTAAAAAAAAAACTGTGACTAACGATTTTTAATATTTTTCATCTGCCTTTGAAACAATATACTAGGAGCTCTCTATTAAGTTTTCAAGGTTTTTTATCCAACAAATAAAATTTTATTGATATTTTTAGAAAAAAAAACTAAAAAACAATGGAAAATGAAAATGTCTGTAAAGAGCTCAAAATATTTTAAAGTTATGGTGTATAGAAAATGCTAAGATAAACATTCAGTCAAAATTTCTGTATCTACGGTAATTTTTTTTAAAGTTACACCAAAAACCAAATTCAATTTTGTGAAAAATCGATTTTGCGTAAAAATACCCGTTTTTCCTTAATTTTTCTTTTGTTTTTCCCGGCGCTTTTGAAAACTACTGGGAAATTTAAATTTTGACCTCCCCAATGCACCAACGATATTCACTTTCTGATCGAACAAGATACTGAAGTTGAAAATCGTAGCATTATTTCGACTACTTATCGTGTACACAGACACAAAAAAAAAAATTTTAAAAAAAACACATCATTGTAAAATCAATACATTCATCGTTCCACTCAGAATCTAAAATATTGAACATTAAATGTTAGTAGGTGTATAGAACAATTGTAATGATAAATATATATATATATATTTTTAGCATTCGCATTATTATGTGAAAATTGCTCGTTTTATGCCAAGAGTTCAAATTGTTGAAAAGCATAATACGTCAGCCAGAAGATTAGTTATGCGCGGTCATAATGGTAAATTATATTCTTATTTGGTAATGCATGATGCTGGTTTGGGAGATACAAGACGTGAAGAACGAGTCTTACAATTATTAAGGATGCTAAATCATTATTTGACCAAACAAAAGGTATATAAACTAACTAATTAACTGAAATTGTATACATTTAACTAAAAATGTATAATAACTTTTATTATTAGGAAACTTCTCGCAGATTTTTATATTATACAGTACCCAGGGTAGTTGCTGTATCTCCACAACAACGGCTTGTTGAAGATAATCCTTCATCATTATCATTACTTGATATTTTTAAATCAATGAGCACGTCTCAACCTTATGATGATTGTATTGAACATTATTATCAACGCCTAGCTAATATTCAAGTAATATATTATTTTTAAAACAATTAAAGAAGCCAATCAGAAATTGTTTTCTCTAAGTTATTAATATGTAACACAGTAAATTTACATGAACTGCATGTAAATTTATGTTATCATACGCTTATAAAATAGAGACAACAAATTCACGTGCGGCGTCTTCTTAATTTGACGGTGATTAACTTTTTTCAAACTTATTATTTTTTTTTTTCTAGAATCAAGGAACTCAAGCAAATATTCAAATGCTTTTGGATGTATTTTTAGAAGTACAACAAAATTATTGTCAAAGCCATATATTGAAAAATTGGGCAACTCTGACATATGCTTCACCTACAGATTATTGGACATTTAGAAAAATGGTACAAACATCTTTTTTTAAATATTCATTCTTTTATACTTATTTAATTGATGAATTTATAATTATTTATCTAGCTTACACTTCAATTATCTTTATCATGTTTGGCTGAGTATGTATTACATCTTACCAGGCTTAATCCTGATATGATGTATATACACCAAGACTCTGGGTTGCTCAATGCGTCATACTTCAAGTTTGATGTAGATGATAAAAAAGGTTATTATTGTCATTAATTAATATTTGTAAATTTAATCATATTAATTGAATATACATTTTAGGTGAACTAGTTTCCAATCGGCCTGTTCCCTTTAGATTAACTCCTAACTTTGTTGAATTAATGACTGATATCGGTAAAAATGGCCCACTTACTGCGAGTATTATGGCAACAGCTCGTTGTTTTAATCAACCTAACAACAAAGTTCAAGCTATTCTTAGGGCTATACTCAGAGACGAAATGATCACCTCTTATAAAAAAGTAAATCCATATATCCATTATTTTGTCATGTAAATAATAATAATTGTTCATGCATTCTTTTAGAAATTGGAAGATGAACTTTCAACTGATAGAGATGAAATATCTGGTGACATAATCATTAGCATGGTTACAAAAGCAGTAAATTCCATAATGCACAGACTAAATAGTCTAGCAAATTTTGATGGTACTGATAATAAGGTAAGCACTATTGTAAGTGCAGCATCATCAGTTGACAATCTATGCCGAATGGATCCAGCATGGTACCCATGGCTATAAACATTTTTATGAAAAATTTGTTTCTCAAATATTTATAGATCTCTTAGTTTACGTTTTCTATTAATTAAGTAATCAGAAGATTACTGTTCAACCTTTTCTATTTTATCATTATATTTTTGTATGCATATATGTATGTATAATTAATAGTATTAAGTATATATTTAAAATATGTAATTTATAATTTATTTTTACCTTAAATATTAAGGTATACGCTGTATTTTTAATTAGTTATTTATGATATAATGTTAATATATCATAGTAATGTATTTTTATTATTATGTATGTATGTATTGTATTATAAATTATTCAACATGTATCAATAATACTGTCTCAAATAAAATTTAAAGAATTAATGAACATTTAAATAATTATTTTTATAAGTTAAATAAGACTATTTGATGAAAAAAATATTCTGTGTAAAATTCAGTTCAAAAAGTGCCATCCAACATTTTAATTATTTTTAAAATATTTTAATGGTTTTTTTTTTTATTTATGAGTGATTGCTCAAACACTACTAGAACGGTATAGTACTGACATATCGTACAATATTATAGCAGTGCTATAGAAATGGGATACAATTAGTGGGGGGAGGGTCAAATCAAAAATGATTTATCAATCACAAATGTATATTACATTATTTGTCACTCACACAAAGTGCACAAAAAATACTCCGGCATCAAAAGTACCAGTTTTTTATGGTTATGAAATATGAGTTCATGGGAGGGATCAATCACTATATCTCCCCTTTCGTAAGAATGCCCATACATGATTATGATATATAATTGTAACAAAAAAATACTGTAAACTTAATGCAATTAACAGTGTACACTTAGTTTGTTTGAGGTGCAGAACTAGTAAAAATAATAAAACAACAATATATATTATATTATTAATTGACTATATTTAAATAATTAAATAAATAAGTAAAGAATATTTAACAATGGTTAACATATAAAATAGGTAAATAATTAATATTATAATTGTATATTAGTTGAAATGCAGTATGTGCAAGTTGTATTCAAACCCAAACAATCAGAATGAAATCCATGGCCACATCTATTAAAAAAAATATATAAATGTATGTATATTAGTTAGTGTTGGGTAGTAACGTAACGAAAGTAACGGCGTTACTTTGCTTGTAACGCGTTACAGTTTCGAATTATTAAGTACCTACCTACCTATATATTGTGAATTGAAAAAAATATATGTATAATGTGGGTATTATTATGTTTACCAATCTAAACTCGGCACAATTCAGTTTTCAATGGTTTACGTAACGAGTAAAGTAACTTAATTACATTTATCTCTCAGTAACGAGTAAAGTAACTTAATTACTTTTTAAAAGTAACTTACCCAACACTGGTATTATTATTGAGTATAGAGTATATAGTATAATCAATAATAGAATTGAATACTTTGGAGTTATGAGTAAGGGCAGTTTTATTACCCTAACCAAATTTTATATTCTACTATTTAAGACCTAAACAGAAGAAATGTGGTTCAATGGCTGATACATTTGAACACAATAAATATACTTTGTGCAGAAAATGTCATACAATATGGGTGGCAAATCTTTTTCAGGTCATGTGCCAACATTTTATATTCAAATTATTAAAAAAATGCATATACCAATTACCAGTAGTATAATATGTTCATTAGGGTGTTCCTTAGCCATAGGGGGAAAAAAAAATAATGATATATTTTTAGTCTCACCCCTTAAATCAGTGTGTATACATATAAAAATGAACTGCAAGAAATTTTAGGTCAATCAAATAAAGTTAACCCGTGCCGACTTGAAGTCGAAGTTTGAGCTTAATACATTTTTAAATAATTCTAGACATTTTTGGTATTTCCGTAAATATTTTGTAAACCGTTATGAAAAATCGTATTTTTTCATAATATGTTTTTTCAGGTAAATTAAATTTCCAATATATTTTATAATTTAACATTTTTTGATAAATCTATTTATTTACAAGATGCATAAGCTTTAATCTTAAAATTCACAATTTCTCCACAAATATATTATTTACATTTTATTATTTTACTGCAGGTTTACCGTAGGACTAGTCTTGCTTTATAATTTATTATAGGTATTATTTTGTTTGTGATACTCGTTTATTTCAGTTGTGTCAACGTCTTATGTGTTAAAGGTTATTATTTTGTTTGTCGTTAGTAATTCATAATAATTTAAATAGTAAAAATGTCAATAAAACCGAGAAGTGACTTTCAAATATTTTTTAATCGGATTTCAAATTACACAAATTCTGGGCTCAAAACTTTCATTCAATAGGCAAATACTTTCTGTATTTTTCTACAATATGAGAACCGTTATCTTACTACTAGGGAAAGTGCGGTGTTAGCTGTACGAGAGTGTTGCATTTTTGGGAAAAAGCCCGGATTCCTATTCAAGCTATTCATCATTGCATAACTAAATCAATTAACTTGTATGACGAATGGCGTAAAAATAAAAAAAATAAAAAAATGTTCAAAAAGTTGGTGAATCTTATCGGTTAAGAGAAAATTATTTAAAAAAAAATTAGATTTGTTATTTGATAATGCTCAGTCTGATGCGATGAAATTAATTAAAATTGAAGTTGATAAAAAGTTTCTAATAAACCAGCGTTTACCTGGACGTCCTGGTTGTCTCGGAGGTAGATATTAAGAGGACACCACACCCGCATTTGTTGTCTCCGTCTTACAAGTGTATAACATAGCACATTTACGCTCAGCAGAACACATTCAGCTTCGTCAGTTTAAAACTTAGAGTGAATTTACCTATTATGAAACTTGATGGTAAGAATATTATCTATGTTTGTATGTTGGTTTTTTACGATAATTTTATTATATTTATTAATAGGTCGATTCACTCTAATTGTTAAGCTAACGGCATAAAACGTGAACTGCTGAGCGTAAATTTGCTATGTTACGCATTTGTAAGACGGAGACAACAAATGCGGGTGTGGTGTCCTCTTAAAGGAGTAATAAAAGCAAATATTTCGTTGAATGAAACGAAAAGAAAAGAAATGTATATTTAAAATTGTGCTTCAACTTCGACATTACTTAATAATTCATTTGAGCAAAATTTAGAAACTGATAGTCTAGAGAGTAGTGATATATCGGAATTTGAGACCACCATTAATTCTTTACAGTTAATAGAACCACCAACTAAAAAAAAGAAATGCCGGGGAAAAATAAATTTTATAACACCAAAACTGGCCGAAGCGTTAGATAGATGTCAAAGAAGTATTCGAGATTCTGTATATTATGTTCTTCAGGCCACTTTAGTAGCTTTAAATTGTAATATAGACTACGTAATAAATCGAAAAACTTTCCCCAATTGTAAAAAAAGTACACTTCAACAACAACATAATGTATGATTAAAATTATGGTGCCTATATTTTTTAATTTATATTATTTATTTTACCCAATATTGTAATTTTATTTTATTATTATTATTAAAAATATTTTTAATTTCAATCTATGCAACATTCTGTACAATAAGTAATTTTGATATAAGATATTTACATAGCTAGACTGACAGATAAGGGAGGGCACTCAGTAGTGCTGCCTGAGTAATATATTGAACCTACAGTAAAATAATAAAATGTAAATAATATATTTGTGGAGGAATTGTGAATTTTAAGATTAAAGCTTATGCTCTTGAAAATAAATAGAATTATCAAAAAATGTTAAATTATAAAATATATTGGAAATGTAATTAACTTGAAAAAACATATTCTGAAAAAATACGATTTTCATAACAGTTTAGGAAATATTTACGGAAATACCAAAAATATCTAGAATTATTTAAAAATTTATAAAGCTCAAACTTCAACTTCAAGTCGGCACGGGTTAACTTTATTTGATTGACCTAAAATTTCTTGCAGTTCATTTTTATATGTATACACACTGATTTAGGGGGTGAGACCAATAATATTTTGAAATTGAAAATTAAGGAACACCCTAATGTTCATAGATACCTAACAATTTTTTTCTCAGAGCAACGGAGGTTCTTAAAATAGTTCACTAAAATTATTTTAGTATCAGTTGTGTTCCTATTTTTTTAATATTAAATGTTTTAATGAAACACTATAAAAAAGATTTATTCAAGGATTCAATCAATAATTTATTATTCCTATGTTTCTATTTGAAATGATTCATTCATAATTGTTAAGAATAAACTCACTTATTAGGTACCTATGTACTATAAATATTGAGTTTATTTGGAATAAGCCACTTTTTTGGAGTACAAAATAATATGTCTGGATGCAGTGAGTTCCAAACTTTTATAATTGATAACTTTATTTTTTAGAAATAGTAAATACTATTGTTTACTATTTTTTTTTTATCTCGAAGCAAGATTAAACTATGAAAAAATGTTTTTGAGTGCCTTGAAGATTTGGCCAACCCATATCATATAATGTACTAAGCTAATTACGAGCAAGCCAGCAAATAATAGCTATTTTTTGACAAGGACAACCAGTGGTGTCATACAACTTGTGGTCATAAAATCGATCTACCTCAGTGAAGTGATTTAACGGTAATAAGGTTATTAATGTTTAGCCCGAGCTTAGTTGTAATCTTAGAGCCTAATAGAAAATTAAAATATTGTGCAAGTTGTCTAAAAAAATTAGAGGAATCCCGAAAGTGGGACTTGTGATTAAATTTAATATAAGATATTGAACTTATATTTATATTTTATAACATATCCATAATGTACACTTTAAACTATTATACTTAATTATTATTCAAAGAAAATACACACCTGAAAACAAACATTGGTTCCATAAAAATTTTTTGATTACATGATGAACATATTATAGGATTACTAACTCCCTGTTTGGCTACATTTATTGCCTCAGCTAACTTGCTGTGTAAATCCCCATGGAGCAATGTTTCAAAAGACTTTAATACATCTTGTTCATACTGACATTTATCAATTAAACCTAAATTAAATTATATTATTAAATAATATACAATATCTATAAATAATATTATATGAGATCCAGTAGAAACCGTTTATAATGACACTGGTTGTAGTGACATATTGGGTGTAATGACCTTAGATTAAAGGTCCTTACAAAACTTCTATATTGTATGTACTAATTTGTATCGGTTCTTATGATGTCTATATAATGACAAACGGATGTTATGACGGTTATTTTTGGTTATATTGGAAAAATATTTTATCTATAATGACTTTACTTTATTGAAGGTACTATTACAACCGAAAATACCGACAATTTCATTTTTGTTTTGTTGTCAGTTTTATTTTATCATCAGGGTACGGGTAATCGTCGTGAGATTAAATGTGTTTTGTGTTCGTGTTAAATATTTTGAAATTGTAAAATGTGCAAACGAAAGCAATCCACAATTGAAGAAAAAGCAAATGTCATGTTTCAAAATGAAATAACAGATTTTTTTAAAAATAATAATATAATTAAATGTTTTTATCTTTACTTTTTTTTCTATATTATACATTACATTACATTACATAAATTATAATAATAATATGTACCTATTGAAGCTATAATTTAATTTTAGTCATTTTGGTTATAATGACAATCGGTTATTATGACCTATTTTCTTTGGTCCCTTGAACGTCATTATAAACGGTTTCTACTGTACTTTAAAATTAAATATTATTTGAGATGTTAAGACAACACTATTATTAAAATGTTTAAAATGCAATAATATGCTCTCAGCCTCTCACCCATTATAAGATTTCTGAAATGTCCAACAGTACCCTTAACTATTGTTGTACTATTCAAAAGCAAATGCATTTCAGTGGCTAAATTAAGATCACTATTATCCAAAACTTTTTGTAAATGATCTAAATAATAAAAAATCCAAATGAAAAAAAGTAAAATTGAATAAGAGGGAAAACATTAAAAATAAAAATACCATGAGATTGAAGACTAAGAAGACACTGTAAGATTGGTAACCATGTAGTTTTAGGATCAAGCACAGCAGATCCTCTTTGAGCTAATGCCACTAAAACTTCAGTGCATTCTTCAACAGCATTTGCCTAAGAAAAACATTGTAAAATTACACTAACTATGTAAACAAAATAAAATACAAACCTGCAAAATGGCTTCTTTTAGTTTACCAAACAGTAAATCAAATGCTCCTTGAAAATCTCCTAATCTTTCCAGAAATATAGCTGTGACATTGTCTAATCCTGCTGTTTTTGTTGCCTAAGACACAACAAAAATACAGAATATGTAAAAAAAAACCAATACAATTCAAATTATAATTCTTACAGCCATTGCTTCTGTTAAATGTAATGAATCGTTCATTTTTACAAAATCCATCACAGCATTTGGTTCGTGTTGACATAACAGTTCCAAATAACGAGTGCATAGTTTCACATCAGAATTTACATACGGTCTAAAAATATTATTGAATAAACATGTTAATAAATTAAGCATTATTTATATCATCATTTTGACATTCAAAAATAACATAATTAAAATAACACTAAAATGTTTTACTTACATTGCACCTTTTAAAAAAAGGAATCTCTGATAATTTGTTTTTATTTGATTAAAAACATCACATACAAGGTGAGGATAAAATGTTCCAAATATTACTCCACATCGAACTGTATCTATTTCCAGTAAAACCTATGCCTTATTATTATTAGTTTTTATTAAATTCGAGTTATAATTAGTTTAAATTGACAAAAAAATAAATTATAAAACAAATATTTAATAGAATAGTCACTTTCAATCTATAGGTACTATACTTTATCCTAGTTAAATTAAGCTACAAAAATGTGTTAAAAAATACTTAATTAATTATGAAATTATGTATAGCAATATTATTTTTATGATATACATAAAAAAGAGTACTTACATAAAAATAAATGTTTCTAGATATGTAAAGCTAAATATTTTTTTGTTAAGGTATTTTTTCTAGTTTCTTAAAATCTGATTAATTTTTGATATAAAAAAGCAGTAGGTACTGAGTAATTATGTGGGATGATCATCAGTTAAATTATTTTATACAATATTTATAATACGAATCATTATACAAAGTTCAACACAATTTAAAAACCATATTTGTTGGAATTGTATGAAATGCAATTTATTAAATTTCCCAGATATATTATAGAGTGGTTTGAGATTGGAGTAGATAAATTTTAATTATATATTTCGTTAAACATGTACAACTATGTATCTATACAATTTAATGACCCAATCTATACAATAAGATAACATTAATAATATAAGAGAACTAGGGATTTATGGTGATTAACACTTTGAACGTCGCTGAAGCGTATACGCGTCAACAATTTATTCCAACAAGCTGGTGACGTTTATATACGCTATAATTAAATCAGATTTTTTTACATAAACTCTGAAACTTAGATAGGCCATTGACAATGAACTCAAAATTAAAGGAATGGGTGGTTTTAGTTTGTGTTATTTCCGTCGTTTCTGAAATCACGGGCAGAGTTGAACGTGTTAAAATCATTTAACTAAAATCTCTTTAATGTGACTATTATGGCCAATAACCTAATACAACACACAATATTAAACAAAAATTGAAGAAAATACCTTCAGATTATTATAAGAAAGTTGTTCAAAATGTTCTGGTTTAGAACTGATAAGTGAAAATATTTGATATTTGTTTGAGTCATCGAGTATATAATATTTGAACATTTGACTAAATTCTCCACGTTCTGAACAAATTTCTCTGCAAACAGTATAACTGAAAAAAAAATTGTCTAATTTAATCAACTAGAATCATTAAGAATTGTAATTTTTGATTTTCTCAAACATACTGGTATTTTTAACAGTCATCAGCTTCTACAGCAATAAATATGCTAGGCAAATTGGATCTGATTGGTACTTATGGGGGGGGAGGGGGGGGAGAGAATAGAAATTGTTATGGAAAATCAGATTTTGACAAAAAGTTGTTTTAGATTCTGAGTGGAACGATGAATGTATTGATTGTTTTTTATTTATTTATTTATTTTTGTGTGTGTGCACGACAAATAGTCGAAGTAATGCTCCGATTTTCCACTTCAGTATCTTGTTCGATGGGAAAGTGAATATTGTTGTTGCATTAAGAAGGTCAAAATTCCCAGTGATTTTCACAAGCGCCGTGAAAAACAAAAGAAAAATTTGTAAATTTAAAACAAATGACCGTAGATACATGACATTTTCACTGGTTGTTTATGACAATGTAAATTCTAAGACTTCTATACTGCAGAGTAACTTTAACTTTCAATTTACAACTTACAATTTTGCTTCTTCTGCAATTTGCAACAAATCAGAACTATTGTCAAATGCTCCAGAGCGTATTAATTGTATAAATGCCTTTTCTCTATCTTCAATAGGTGTTGTTTGTTCCGTTGATATTAACATTGATGTGATAGTTTCAAAAACATGTTTATCAGGTTTTATAAAATTACCATCTTCTTGCTGCCAACGTACTATAAATGCGTAAACTAAGCCTAGCTGATTGGACTAAATGTAAAAATAGTTTTATGAAATTGAATTTGAAATACATAACAACAAATTTAAATTCTTACTTTTAAATCTTTACTGTTCATTGTAAGTGATGTTAAAATACAACAAATACGTTGTTTTTGTTGACTCATAAAACGACTATCAGAAAATGCCATTGAAAAGACATTTAGGAACTCAGTTGTATTGAACTTAAGCAAAATTCTGTAGATATAAACATAATAATTTTAAAGTCAATAATCTGTATAATTGATAATATTTATATTTATATAATATCCCAAATTAAACTAACAGAAATAAGATATATTTTTTGTAAGTACTATACTCTATTTCAAATGAGAACGCATCCCATCGCGCATAGTTATTAGAGGCGGCCAGCAACACGCCCCTACCACAAAATTAATAATTGCAGCTGACACTGTCGGGACCTGCAAGAATTTTGACCGCTTTTCGTCCACCCCCTGGTGCATTCTTATTTGAAATAAAATATAAGTACTATGGACTCAAATAAGTTGAGAATCACTGTTATAGATGATACCGTAGTATTTTATAACAAATATATTATATTTACCTGAGATATGGATATATATCTTCATCATCATTTGCTTTAATACTGTGATGAGAGCACAGAAATTGTACAATATTATTCCTAACTGTGTCTTGTAAATGTTGAGGAATATAACCTCTATTAGGATATGCAATGCCTAGTAAACACCCACTTAAATAAATCAAAATTTTGTTTCCAAGTTTCATTGTATTATCTATATACTCTGCAAGTATAAAAAAAATATGTAGAATAAATACTGGTCTAATTTAAGATTTTGAGATTTATCAGTATGCTGACACTAATTTACAATATACCTCCATTCGGCAATGCAACAATTTTAGGAATAAGTTCTTGTAAAGGTGCTAAATAATCTTCTAATGCCCTTGTCCAAATACTTATGAGACCATCATACAATGCATGAACTCTTGATAGGTTCAAAGATTGTTCTATGTCTAAACATTCAACTTTTACATTGAGAATACATTTTTCAAGTTCCTGTTATAAAAGAAATTATATTCAACGCTCAACAAATATTATAAATTTAAAATTAAGTACCTCTAATTGATTAGTATGTGAAAGGTATGTAAATAACTTTTGAACTATGATTGTTGGTACTTCATCAAATTGACCTTCAAGTAAATAGTTTTTTAAACATTCCAGATAAATTTTGCAAGAAGATTCAATTAACTCTACTCCATCCCATAAGCGATTGAACAATAGACTTCTAAAGTCAAAGAAAATGTTTAATAAAATAAGAGGATGGCAGCTCACTATTTGTTTACTCTCTCTGGCCATCGCGCAACATAGACAAAAAGTATTAACGCAGAATCATGTTTTCTATGTTTTTATGTAACCTTAGAGTAAAATCATCCATTACAAAAAAGATAGAGAATAATTTTTTTAAGGGAATCACATATGGATTTTATATTTTATTGTTATTTGACTTTTGTATTCAACTTTCAAAATAAACAAAAAAATGTTGTAAATTTAAATTATGTTTTAACTGTTTTGAGCCAATATTTAGACAAATCGATATGTCATTCCCTCAAAAATATTATTCTATATCTTTTTTGTAATGAGTGATTTTACTCTAAGATTACTTAAAAACATAGAAAAAATGTTTCTTCGTAAATGCGTTTTGTCTATGCTGCACGTGGGCCAGAGAGAGAAAAAAAAGAGTGCGCTGAAATCCTCTTAATGTTTAATTGTTAAAAATTAACTTAAGAGGACGTTGCACCCGCGTGTGTTACTCCGTCACACGTACGGAATAGCAAAAACGTTTTGGTGCGGGAACGAACAGAGAAGGCTACAATCACAACTAGGAAACAAAATATTAATCACATAAAAAGAAGAACTTTGGCTACGCAATATCATTTTTATTTTTTCGATATCGGAACTTCAAAAAAAGTTATTAAAGTTTGAAAAACACATATAATAATGGATTTTGAAACAATATAAACTTTTTTGGTATAAGTGATATCTTTTTTATGTGGTGAAAATTTCATTTCTTCGTAGTGACTGTACCTTTCTCGGTTCTTTCCCGCACAGAACAGTTTTTGCTATATTGTACATTTGTAAGATGGAGACAACAAGAAATAGGTAATTTTATTCTAAGAGTATTGTTATATAAATTATGTACTAATTAATGTTTGCAAAAATATATTTACAAATATTTTATATCTACATTATATGTACAAATGTGACTTACGTTTTTTGTAGATGTACACTTATGTCAAATACAATAGGAATGCCTTCCTTATAATTTATTGAGTTATTCATATCTACCATAGAATCAATGTATAAAGCAACAATGTTTATAACCTAATAAAACAAGATGTTTAACATATAACTTATAAATATACAGTACAACCTCATAAATCTAGACTAATTGGTGCTCTAGGTTGTCCAAATTAATGAAAGTTCTGATTAAAGAAAATAACCAAAGAAATGGGCTGTCAAAGTACATATTTAAACACTGTTCAAGGAAAAAAAG
>NC_042494.1:112520598-112521696 GCF_005508785.2 Acyrthosiphon pisum | reverse complement strand
TCAGGAGCCCTGTATTAATTTTTTACACTTTTTGGCCCAATAGATAAAACTTTATTGATATTTATAGAAAAAAAAACTAAAAAAATTGAAAACTTACAATGTCCGTAAACAGCTCAAAAAGAGTCAAATTATTTTCAAAATGTTATCGTATATATAAAATGCTAATATAAACAATCAGTGAAATTTTCAAGTATCTACAGTCATTCGTTTTTTAATTACAATAAAATAAGAAAATCGTTACGTAAGAAATCGAGTGAATATCAAATGTTGTAAAAATATGAATTTCAAACGCTCATAAAAATTTAATTTGAATTTCTTATAGACATTTTTTTTTTGATAAAAATAAAATAACCTATAAGGAATGTTGTATTACATTTTAAAATCTTAGTTCTAAAAAGAACAATTTTTACGAATTATTAACTCAAAATAATTTGCAAATTTTCGTGATTTTTCCATATTTTGTCAATTTTTAAACTTTAAATGCTAATAAAAAAAAAACTGTGACTAAGGATTTTTAATATTTTTCAAATGTCATTGTAATAATATAGTAGGAACCTTGTATTACATTTTCAAGTATTTTTACTCAACAAATAATGTTTTATTGACATTCATAGAAATAAAAATTAATTAAATTGGAAACTGAAATTGTCCGTAAACAGCTCAAAACAAATCAAAATATTTTGAAAATTTTATCATGTATAGAAAATGGAAATATAAACAACCAGTGAAAATTTCATGTACCTACAGTCATTCGTTTGAAAGTTACACCAAAAACCAAAATCAATTTTCTCGAAAACAGATTTTGCGTAAAAATTCCCGTTTTTCCTTAATTTTTCTTTTGTTTTTCACGGCGCTTTTGAAAACTATTGGAAAAATTTTACTTTTGACCCCCCAAAGTACCAACTAGATTCACTTTCCCATCAAACAAGATACTGTTGAAGAAAATCTAAACACTTTTACTGTCCTAAAAGTGATGACAGACACAAAAAAAAAAAAATAAAAAAAAAAACACACATCATTGTAAAATCATACATTCATCGTTCCACTCAGAATCTAAAAATACTTAAAATTGAATATTGTTCGGACAAAACATTGAAA
>NC_042494.1:112497603-112519866 GCF_005508785.2 Acyrthosiphon pisum | reverse complement strand
CTTTTTAGTATATTTTATTTTTAACGCGAGTTATGAGTATTTTAAGATGTATAAAAAAATAAAAAACACACATCATTGTAAAATCAATACATTCATCGTTCCACTCAGAATCTAAAACCGACAAAGTCTTACCACTCTATGGTAGGTTTAGTTAGTACTTAAACTAGGTGTACCTTGTAACAGGTCGCTGTAGTGGTTTTTTTTTAAAATTTTAATTCAATAATACATTTTTGCATCCTAAATATGTTTCTTAGTGGAAATGTTCTGTCTGCATATATGTCTAAGGATATTTTATAATTTACTTGACCAGGCATACTATATTTAGTAATATGGTTGTTTAAAATAATTTTTTCACTTAGGATAATATATAATTAATTGTTACAATACTATCATATATTATTAACTTATTGGTCAATACCATAGAACGATCCATAGTGTCTTACAACTGTCAATTATTCTCTATTATTAGTCAAATATTTTTAAAATGTATATTTGTATGGAAAATAATAAATAATAATAAACTTGAAAACAATCAAAGTTTTAATAGTAGTTAGTTAAGTTCCCGGAATTTCATTTTATTTTTTTATGTATACAATTTAAATATAAATCTACTTATCTCCTTCAAAATATCGTCCTTCAACACAGACATACTTACTCCAACGACTTTATAACTGCTGGAAACATCTTTGGTATCCCTCTATTGGAATGGCCCTGAGATTCGCTGTCGCGTTAACTTTAATGTCTTCAATCGTCGTTCACCTTTGAGTCCAAGTTTTAGATTTGGAAACAGCCAGAATCACATGGAGCAATGTCTGGCGATACGGGGGTTGTGGAATTGTAGACATTTTTTTATCCATTCAAAATTGACGAACTGCAAAAGACGAGTGGCACGGTGCATTGTCATGATGCAAAAGCCAATCATTTTCCCATTTTCTTTGCCTTTTTCGCCGAATTGAATCTCTTAAACGCTTTAAAACTTCAATATAAAAACTTGAGTTGACTTTTGTCCATTAGGTACAAATTCCCAGTGAACTAACCCTTCATTGTCGAAGAACACAATCAACATTACCTTCAATTGTGATTTGAAAACATGTGATTTTTTTGGCCTCGTTGACGTTGTTGTGTGCCATTCTGATGACTGCAATTTTGTCTCTGGGTCATAAGCGTAAACCCAAGTTTGATCTCCTGTAACAATTTTTGACAACAAATCTTTTTCATTTACGGAACGTTCGAAAAGTTCAGCGGCAATCAATTTTCTGTTTTCCATTTGGTCTTTGGTCAAAATGCGTGGAACAAATTTTGCACAAATGTGTATTCCTAAATCATCCTTCAAAATGTTTTGAACTGAACCATACGATATTCCTAATGCATTTGCCATATCTTGAATGCGTAAAAGACGATCTGATCGCACCAAATTTTTAACTTTTTCGATTGTTTCATCATTTTTTGAAGTTGACGGCTGGCCACTCCGCTCTTCGTCTTCGAGTGACTCTTGACCATTTTTTAACCGTTTAAACCAATCATAAACAGCTGTTTTCTCTAATGCTTCATCACCATAAACTGTTTTTAAACATTCAAGAGTTTCTGCAGCAGTTTTTCCTAGTTTAAAACAAAATTTAATGTTAGCGCGTTGTTCAAATTTTGACATTTTGAAAATATGTGTAAACGATTACGGCTCACATGAGACTAATGTAATTTTAACGACAAAACCTACAGATAGCTAATAATGTCTACTCTTAATTCCAATAATTAGATATTTGATAAGAAAAATTGTTTTTTTTCTTTAAATAAATTCCGGTAAGTTTTTGATCCTACTACATAATTTGATAATTAGTAGAGTTGTGAGTGTTGTGGACCATTACGATTTACGTACCTTTCATCATTGATTAAAGTAGATACCTACAGTATAAGTACCTACAGTAATTCATTTCAATACATACATTTATTGAATTACTATGTAATTTGTTAATTTTAATAAAAAGTAGGTATAATTATTAATTTTATATGAAAAAAAAGTAGCGGATTTTTAACTAAGTTAACTTATAAAAGTTAAAAAAAAATTAAGGTAACTTTTAACATTAAGTTTAACTTACATTTTTCCATATTAAATTAACTTAACGAGTTAAAAAATAGTTAACTTGCTCAGTCTTGGATTTTTACCAGTTTTCACGATGACTATTTAGCTACTATAGTATTGTATGACCATTGTAATATGTTGTTTATCTTAATAACTCAAGTTATGTATACTTTGCGGTAATAAAATTAAATAATACTGTATATAGGAGTAAGTATGACTGGTATGTCATATTTTCCGTTAGTTAACATACTAAATACCTACATACAGTTTTTTTGATTATAGCATACTACAAGAGCAGGTACTTTTTTCACTCTTGAAAATGTATTACTAAAAACTACACTTTATAATATTGAAGGACTTTTTAACAAAATAAAATATTGTAAAATCAATACATTTATTGCTCTGCTCAGAACCTAAAATCCAACTAACTTATGTTAGTGTTTAATATTTACAAGTCATTAAGTAAGGGTAGTGGAGTAATACTGGGTGAATCCTTTAATTAAATAATCATGTACTTTTTTTTTTCTATTACCACTTATTCTTATTGTTCCTAAAGGAACAGATTGTATATACCATATAAATAATAAAAAAATATTAATAAGTGGGAAAATCCAGTTAAATGTAGTGGTGTATTTGAATAAGCCTATCTTTTTGTAAAATATATTTTATTAGTAATTATTAATAAGCATTAAGTAATTTCATTTTTATATTTATCTAGAGTTTTAGGGAAATTTGGTGGTGGTAATCGTAAGATGATGACTGAACCTCAACGACTGGATTATTCAATGCATAGACAGTCAACAAAACCAGCTATTATCATTAAATTTAATGAACATACTGAATCAGTAACATTTAATGTTGATATGGTTTGTAAATATTTATATGAGTATAATTAAATTTAGTTTCTCAAATATATTTTATGATTACTTTAAGGCTATTGAAACTGCTGCAGAATCACTTAAAACATCAACTGATCCATACTATCGTAAAAAATGTTGGGAAGTAATAAAATCATTTTTAGCGGCATCTGTATTATCAAATGACGATAAATCAGTTTTAATGAAATTTTTTTCTCATCCTAGGTGAGTACATAAGTTGTAGAAATTAGTTTTTAAAAAATAGACCTAATGTTTAAATAATCATTTAAGTTTCAAAGAAGGAAAAATATCAAACTTCCACTCGACAGTTTACAAATATCCAGATCCAGTTGTAAGAAATACTTATGTAATGGCATTAAATGGTAAACATTTTTATCATTATTATTTTAATTTGTTTATTTATATTATTATGTTACAGAAATTATTTAGGGATTAACTGATTCATTAAGATTTATGATTGACTTGTTTATTTGTGATAGGTATTTTTGTCAGTGCAGCAGTTAAAGAACTTAGAGACACAGCTTTAGGAACATTGCTTGATGTTGTAATGCGCTATACTATGGTGGCAATTTCTCAACAAGCAGGACCATTAGTAAACAGTGAAAAAAATGAAAAGTGTTCATTTGGTATGGATCCACTAGTATTAATTGACTCAATGGCAACTGTTATGAGCTATCAAGAAAAAGAACTTTTAAAACCGGCAAGATTGGCTCTAACAATTATTTTAAACACGGCTACAATTATTATGGGATCCAAAGAAAGAGTAATTAAACATTAATTATTTTAATATTATTCAAAGTTATATTAGGTTATATTTGCATAGTTAAACAATTGTATTTTTTTAGGCATGTCAATTACCTTATATGGAATACATGGTTGATAAGTTATGTGCTTTATGTTATGATCGTGCTTGGTATACAAAATTTGGAGGATGTTATGCAATACAATTTTTTTATAGCAGCATGTCTTCACAATGGGTGTTTGAACATTTATATTTATTTGTTAAAGCACAACTCTTTGTTATCATGGATTTATCTGGTGATGTATGTCGTATGAGAAGATAAACATTTTATGGAAATACTTTGTACTTACAAATTATTTAATATTTATTTCCAATAGGTTTCTAATGGAGTTTTAGACGAAGCTAAAAAAAATTTAGAAAATATGTTACGGAAAGCAGCATCACCTCTAGATCAGAACTCGGGTTCTCAACTTCAAGCTTTACAGAAAAAGGCTATACATGAAGTTACTTATGAACTAATTCGTCAAGTAACAAGTCCTAATGATCTACTTAGAAATCATGTATGTATTTTATTATGTATTGCATATATTTATTTAAATATAATCCATTTCAATTTTTTGTTAAATAATTGGTTTATAGTCCACACATTTATTGGGTGTGATAGCATCTGCTCAAGGAATCACTGTAACTCAAGTTATGGAACCGCATAAAGAAGGGTTATCAGAAATCATACCTCTTAGAAAGCATTTATTACGTCATCAAGGATTTAAAGCACAAATTGGGATGATGGAAGGAAACACTTTCTGTACCTCTTTATTACCTCGATTATTTACAATAGGTAAATTAGTATAAATTATGTGGAGAAAGTGAATTTTATCTTATGCTATTGATTAATTGTTACTTATTCCATATATTATATTTATTATTTCTACAATCAATATTCTTTAGACTATCCACTGATTTTTATAAAAATTAAACATAATATAAATCAAGTGATTTTTGGTTGATTATTAACTATTCTCATAATTTAAAAAATTTAATTATTATTTCGATGTTTATTTTCAATAACAGATTTGAATATAAAAGAACACAATTTATTTTATCATGAAGTTTCTAATCTTTGCGAAGCCAGTGATTCAGCTATGTCTAAGTTACCAGGATATAAAACAATGAATCCAGGACAAATGTTATTATTACGTCAAGCTGGAATGAGAGCGCTTGCTGCTTGTTATTATATTCCTCAACCTGAAGTTAAAAGTAGAATTTTTCATGCTTTGTATGGTGCTTTAGATAAAAATAATCCAGATTTACAAGAAACAGCATTTCAATGTTTGAGAAAATTTGTTTCTACTTCACAAATTGATATGCCAATGGTAAGTAAGCCTAATTACAAAGGTTGGTTATTTATAAATTAACTATAAATTTTTGATCATATAATTATAGTTTTGGGTTTTTAAACATAGGTTTAAAACACCTTATATCCTTGTTGTGTCCATCTGTCTGTTAGTTATCAATACATAGTTATGATTGTTTGAAATAAGATTTTATAACTGCGCTTCTATTTAAATTAAATTCATACTAGCAAGTATTAAGAAATATCAAAATATGAGTATTTAATATAGATTCATGGTAGCCACTAGCCAATATTAAAAAAAAAATAGGTAACAAAAGGTTACCGAATAATTATTTTTAAATTGTATATGTAGTATAGAATTATAGTTCATTGCATTGTATTAAAATATGTTTAGAAACTGAGAATTTAACGAGTTTGCCTAGTGAGCTTTCCTAACTCTTCATTTTAAAATAAAAAAAAATGATCAAAAAATATATACTTAGTGCACACATTCGATATGTGTAATAAATATAAAAATGTTCAAAATCATAATTGATATATTATCATAATCATTTAATAAACTAAAGTGATAAAAAAAACCACTACATTTATATATTATTTATTTTAGGTCCACGAATTGATGAAGAAACAATTAGGAGATTTAGGCGATTATAGAAACTTAACTTTAAGTGGAACAAGGCGTTTATGGTATTTAGTTCAGTTGTTTCCTACCAGCTTTAGTGATATGTTTTGTACACATTTAATGGAAATAATGAAAAAAATGTTTGAAGTTCTAATCCAAACGAAAAAGGTAATTTTAAATAACCATCTAAGAAAATATTTATATATTTTTATCATACTGTAATCATATTAATATAATATCTCGGCATACATTATAAATATGTGTTATTTCGAATTCTAATGCATGCTTATCTTTAAGAAAAGGTTATTAACTTAATTTAAGATATTGTTAAAAATTGCTTTGAATTATAAGACATTAAGATCTTCTTCATATCCTCTTCCTTTGTCCTTCACTCCCAACTATACTACTTCGGGCACCATTGTCCTATACCTCCATAGAGATCTGTGTTAGAGCTGAGTTTCATCCAGATACTCTGATTTTACATATATAACTATGGGCTATGGGTCTAGTGAATTATTCTCCGAGTTGTTGTAAAATAAGTACTTACTGTACCTACCAACGTAAACTATTACTTGCAGTTCATTACCTAACCTCATAAACTCATAACTCATAAGTATTAGGTGTATTGGTCTACGGCATGCATGTCAATCACGCAGCTAATAAATTAGTGAATTTTTTTTTTTTATACATTTTTATGTGTGGTCTGTAAGCTTTTCAATATATTTGGCCCAGTTAATACTTTGAGTTTGACATGCCTGGCCTACGGCCTACAGAGATGTTTTGTTGATGATATTTTTTCTGCTTGTCAGGTCTGCCTTCGGGTTTGCCATCTTTCAAAGGTAGCAGCCCTATCTGTCACCCATATCTTCTTTACTTACACTTGCTATTTTCATAATATCATTCTCTTCTTTGATTTTCCTCTTCCTCTATTTCTTTTTACATTAATTTCCATAGTTCTCCCTAATTTTGTCTGCAATTGATACAACTCCTAGACTACTCCTAACAGGGATAGACTGTCCTGTAAGATTGTACGTCCCTGTACTACAGGGGGACAGGCCCTTCATTATTAAGAACCAAGGAGCCATAATTAAGAGATAGCACATCTTAAATCTATATTATCCTCAATTGTAATTTCTGAATTTAATGATGGAGTTATAATAATATATTATTAGTGTAATGTATTTACAGTTGGTATTATGATTTGTGGTAGATTATGTAAATATTATTCGAAATTTGTTGAATGTCTATCTATTATTAAAGAGTAAACTATGGGGACTTAAAATACAATGTAAAGTACAACAGGTGCTGTTTCAATTTAAATTTTGAAATAGATATTATATGAGTACAAAACTAATCTATATATTATATAAAAATAAATGTATGTCAGTGTGTGTGTCCATATTACCATAGCAACCAGTTATATATTATTATTTTGAAATTTCCGATGGAATGTTTTGTATATAAATGGCTGCCATGGTGATATGTAAAAAAATCATTTTTCAAATAGAGTAGGCAATTTTAATGGGCAACAAAGTGCACGGGATCAGATATTTGTATATATATATAGATAAATTAGACCTCTAGGCAGAATATAGGCAAATTCTTTAATTAAAAGGAGAGAGGACTAGCCCCGGGAGGTGCTCCAACAGGGTTTTGAGATTGCCGATGGAAATTTTTTTTTATAAATGGTTACCATGGATTGTGAAGCTATTAAATAATAATTATTGGTTGCCGGACAACAAAGTGCACGGGATCAGCTCGTTATAAAATAAAACATATTATTCATATAGAGTTGGTATTTTTAATGGGCAACAAAGTGCACAGGATCAACTAGTTTATAATAAGAATTATGTATATACATTTAATAATTTTTTACTTTCCATGATTCACAGCTGTGTTTAACCAGAAATACTAATTTCACTTCTGAATCTTCCTGAATGTGGGGCCTTCTATAATTGTAGGTCAGTAGGCTCTTACAGGCCCAATCTGCCCCTGACCCCTGATTAATTAATTTCTTATTTTATCTTAAAATTAAAGAAGCAAAGATATTTTCCTAAAATTGAATATTTATATTGTAACAAAATAATATTGTGTTTAAGTTGTTAAAGGTGTAAAATGTTTGTTTTACCTATAATTCATACATTGTTTTATTGATTTATACATGAAAAATAAGTTATATTACAAATATTTTCTATCTTTAATACTAATGCAACAAACACCTAACCTACCTGTAAAAAAGCCACAGACCCCCTCCAAAAAAGTCTGCCTATCAAAGTAATGTTATATCTACATAGAGACCAAATCTGCTCTTTCTTTACTTAATTACCTGAATTATACATAAATACATTCATATGCAGTGAATTTCTGTTAATTGTATTGTTTATCATTTGGCCAGTTTCTGATTTTGTATCTTTGGCGTTGTCAATAACTGAAATAGATTAACTGCTGTTCCCTCAGATGGTTATTATTATAATAAAAATACCTATGCGCTCTTTCAGAGGCGTTTCTCAATTATTAATCAATATAATTATAATTATCTAAACATTTTTATACTTAATAATAATAATATGCAGTAAATATGCTATACATTGCAGTCATCTATTTAATGTCACTTAGTGCCCCCCTACCCCCCAAAAAAAAAAATATTGAGAGATAAACTTATCATTTTAAATGGGTCAGTAAATTATGATTAATTTTTGCCCCTCCAACAATTAGAGCCAAGTGCTGCCTATGGGCTCACGGCAATGGAAGAGAACTTATGATAGCATGCGTTATTTTTAAATGGTGCTACAAATCAAATGGATTGACATAATTTAGACAACACATGCGGGTGTAACGATCTCTTAAATATACCATATAACATTCATTTTTTGTGTCTATTATTAACATATGCAATGATATGCATTATCATATGAAAAATATGTGATGTAAAATGTATATAATTTATTTCAGTATAAGGCAATATGCAGTCTTGTAAAGAATACTTTAATTTTGTATTCGGAATACATGTTCGAATAAATAAGAATTAAGGTATTCAGAATAGTTCAGATTCAAATAGTTCTTAAAAAATATGTTCAGAATACATATTCGAATACTTTTTAAAGTATTCAAATACTATTAGAATACATTTTTTCACAACTAGTTTTTGTCAGTTTTTGAATGGTTGGTAATTAACATTTATTATATAGTCATTAAAAATACATCGTAATCATAAGTTATTTATAAATTTTGACCACATATGATACGGCCGATATATGTCATACTGGATACAACACATTGATGTTTATAAAAATAATCATATCATGGGCCAATATTATATTTCGTTCAAAGAATAAAATGTTCATGATTTATAATATGTCTTGTTGCAAATTTAAAATTATTTTTCTGGAACGGAAAAAAAGTATTTTTTTAATGAATAAAAAATACTTTTTAAAAAAATTATTAAAAAAATATTCGAATACTTAAAAAGTTTTCAAATACTTTTATTCAAATACTTAACAAGATTGGCAATTTGTTGATGTCACCAATCAAATTTGTAAATGGACACATAATGGACACAAAAATAAACTTATATCTATTTTTTTTTTGTTTGGATACATCTTTATAAGCCATATATCTATCATCAATCAATCTTAGAATTTTGTCATCTAACTTATACATTATTGTTTTTTTTTTTTTTGTATTGAGCTTAAGTCTGGCAACTATGGCCATTAGCTGTTTTTATTTGTTTGTAGGGGGAGGGAACGGTTGGTTAAAACACGTTTGTATATGTGGCAAGGATTTGTAGCTAAAAATCCTGGGTTATCACCCATCCGGAAACTAGCAACACCGGCTAAAATGTACACTCAGAGCATTTACGCAGTTGAGTGTACGGATCGCGCCACACCAAGCCACTATTTAATGTTTTAAACTTATATATCAATGTATTTATTAAATTAGGAATTTCAAAGAGCGGGAACTATGAGTCAATAATGGTGATTATTATTGAAATGTATAAACAATTACCTGTTGCCAATTATAGGCACATTGAATCACTATGTAGATTAGTTTTGGATAGTGAAAAAAGTCTTCAGGTGAGCATACTATCTCCATTTCATACACCACTTTTAGGATGTTTGCTTAAATATCCAACTCAAATTGTACAACTATTTTTACAAGATAATCATATGAAGGTAAGAAATTGTTTAATTAAATATTTAAGAGGACACCGTACCTGCATATGTTGTCTTACTTTTAGGTAAAAACATTATCTGTGTTCTCTCGTTAGTTTTTACTATATTTTAATTTTTAAATGAGTTATGAGTATGTAAAATATTAATATTTGAAAATACTATTAATTTAATTAAAAATTAGAATATCATAAAAAACAAACGAGAGATCACAGATAACTTTCTTACCTTAAAGTTTAATGATAAGTTAATTCACTCTAATATCAAAATTAACAGCGCACCATTGAAACTGGTGAACGAAAATTTGCTATGTCGTATGGTTTTAAGACGGAGACAACATATGCGGGTATAATGTCCTTTTAAGACAAAAAGTATCTTATTTTAATGATTTATAAACAAGAATAATCAATAATTTTATAATTATTTTATGATATAGGAACCCAATTGGGTAAAATATTTACACATGATGATTGCCAATGAAAAATGTCAAACAATACGAGAAGCTCTTCAAGGTAGTGGACGTAGGCTTAATGAGTTAATTACAACTTCTCATTCAGGTGACTAAATACTATTTTAAATTTATTTACAATTAATATGCATTTACAATTATTATTCATCAATGAAATTTTTTTTGATAAATTTATTTAGATTCTTCTAAAGTTATTGAATATGAAACTGTTAGAATTATCAATTCTATTGTACGGCTAGATAAAAAATGGATTTATAATCAAACCGATTTAATTATATCTTTATCAGAACTATGGGCGTCTGAACACTACCAAGTAAAGAAATAATTATTAAATTAATATAAATAAAAATTAATTATATAATTTTTAAAGGAACATTTTTTGAATCCTGGATATCTTGAATTCTCTCACTGGAATGAGCCAAAAATGTTAGCAAAAGTGTTACTTCAGTATTTTATTCATAATCCTAATCAAGTAGATTTACTTTTCCATTTGATCAAAGCATTCTGTTTTAGATTTATATCTGATTTTCAGGCAAGTTAAAATTAAAAACTATTTTAAAATTCTATTTTATTTATATCAGTTTATTTTTTTTTTTAGTTCTTAAGAATTTATTTAGAAGAAACGGTTGCTAAAACCTTCTCTCCTCAATGGAAACGTACAGCATTCTTTCGTTTTGTCGAAATATTTCAAGATAATAACATGAGTAATCATTTCAAATCCAAAATCTTACAGTATATCATACTACCTTCTGTTTCGGCTAGCTATGAAAATAATGAACAACAAGCCTTAATTCATGGTACATCAGATCCATCAGATTCAACTGGAAACATTGTTACATCTTATATATATCAGGTATTATACTATTTTTATATTTCAAATAAATTCAGCTTTAATTTATGTGTAAATTAATTAATTACATTTTTTTTAGTTAATTGTACATGAAGTACCACCAGGAATCGGTGAAGATAGCATACGCATTCATCTATTACAACTTGGATGTATGTTAGTTGATGATTTTCCTGTAAATAAAGAAAGTGCATTTAGTCCAGATGGACTCTGCGAAAATTTAAAACGAGTAATGAGTTATGCTTGGCCATGTTTATTAGAAAAATCTTGTGTTGATCCAACTGCTCGTTACAGTGGCCATTTGTTACTGTCATACATAGTTGCTTCATATCATGTTAATAGCCGAATAATTTTACAAGGTATAAAAATAGGAAATTGTTTTGATAACAGATATATTATATAAGTATTAACATTTTTAATTTTATAGTATTTCATGAACTACTTAAAGCATATCATGTTGAAGTGAGAATTGTTGTTAGACAAGCATTGGATTTAATAACACCTGCACTATCTATTCGTATGAACAATGGAAATAAATTATTATGTCAGTGTACAAAGAAAATTATTGTTGAAGAAGCTCATTTGATGCAACAACTATTTCATGTGTTGCATTTGGTTGTCAGACATTACAATGTAATTTTTAATTAATCTATATTTATATTTAGTTACTTTTTTTTTTTTAATTAGTCTTAGCCTTAAAAAAAGTATATTTTAGTACATAAAGTAAAGATTCCACCTTGAGAATCACAACATTTGTCACTTATACTCTATTGAAGTTCCCAGACAGCATTTTGTAACAATAATATTATAGTAACGTTATACTAATATTATTTGTGATTATAATGTTAAAATAATATTATTAAACAAAAAATTGCAGTCTGGGTTAATAAGGTATCTTGGTGGTGATACACTTTTGATGTCAGAGCATTTTAGGGTGTATCTATGTTGCAAGTAACTGATTTCTCTCTCCAACCCATAAAGAGTATGTTTTAAAGGTCCTTTGTAAAATTTTTATTTTAACTAAAGTATTGAAATTAAAATTTAAAAACAATTCATAAATACATTTTTATATTTATAAAGAAATATAAATTATTAAAAAAACATTTTTTTATTGATCTTAAACATTGGTAACTAAGGCCATTAGCATTTTGATTGGTGGGTGGGGGGTATGGTTGGTTGAGGAACATGTACATATAGGGTGAGGATTTGTCACTAAAAACCCGTGTGGTCACCCATCCGGGTTATAGCAACACCGGCTGATACTGTCCTCAGAAGACGTTAGTGACATACCAACCACCGAGTCACACCAGGCCCCTAATTAAATTTCGTTTGTTAGTGCTACATGTTAAGTTGTTATTTTATAGGTATATTATCCAATCAGACATAGACTTATTCAACATATGTTAAATGCAATGCAGAGATTAGGTTTTATGTCATCTGCCACTTTTGAACACAAAAAATTAGCTGTAGAAATGGCTGAAGTTATTATAAAATGGGAATTACAGCGAATTAGAGATGAAAATAATGCAGCTGAGGTAAATGTATCAAACCATTATAAATATTTATACGGTCTTTGCTTTTCCCTTTTTCTTGTTTGTAATTTTCAAATCAACTCTAAGGCAAGTCTTTTTTTGTTAACATCGGATAACTTGTTTCTGTTATTAGCCAAACCAAATTTACAATAGTTTTATATATATATTATATTACAGTTATTTTTTATTTCTGGTGAATTTATAAGATGTATTGTACCACAATTTTAATATTTACACAATAATATTATAATTTTCATGTTTGGCAATTATTGTAATCATAACCTATGAACTATCATATTTATTTGTTGTCTTTTTTAATATAAGTTGAGTCATTCATTTGTTGTATGTATGATATTAAGAATTACAATTGTTCAATTAGAAAATTAAATCCATTTTTAATTAGATATGAAGTAAACAGAAAGGTAAATTTTGGGCACCACAATTCTTAGCCAAATCTACTCCAGACATTATTTCAAATTTTCCCGTTTTCTTGTTTTTTTTTTTACTAAATTATGTATACGAGAGATGGCAAATACATAGTGCACAAACAATTTAAATACTTATTATATTAAATTTTATTTTTAATAATGAATAATATACAATAATATACCACAATTCTTTTCTTTTTTGTATATATAAATATAATATTTTACATAATTTAATGGCACATGGGAAAAAAATCAGTTATTATCAGTTAAATTTTTGACGCATATCTTCAGAAAATTTGTCATCCCCAGTATACCATTTTAATAACTGCAATTTTTAATTATTTTACTTTTATTCCTAATCTCAATTTTATTTGTTTATCACAACATCATTTGTCCATACGTTATTTGACTCATTATAATATGTTTTTCAATTTCTCTTACTCTTGCATATTACCTAACTTTAAAATAATATAATTAAATGCTTTTTTTTTTATTCTAAACTTTGTTCAACCTAGTATTGGTGTACATTTATAGTATACTTACAAACATTATATTATATATTTTAGAATTCTATGGAAGGATTTGTAAAAAAAATTAAACTTGAACCTTCAGTCCTATTACAGTCGGATGATAATGACAAAGATATACCTATTAATAAAAATGATTTCGCAGTTGTTTTCAACTTTTTAGCCAAAATTTCTTGTCAGGTTTGTTTTTTAATTTGTATGGTTTATTAATAAATTTTAATTATTTATTCATTTGTGAACAATTTCATAATTTTAGGTAAATGATGGTGTTGCTGGAGGTTTGGCAGAACTACTATCTAAACGATGTATTGCATTATTAAGAACTGCTTTGAAGTCAGAAGCTTTAATGTCGAGATGTATTGATACAATCAAATTAGCATGGATGGACAAAACATTTTATGCTGTATCAACTTTGGAACCAGCTGCTAATAATCCTACTACTGCCATGTCTGTTGCAAATATTGCATCAGCGTTTGATGTCTTAACATTTTTTTTATCGACTTTACCAAAAGAACAATTTTTAATCGCAATCAAACCACTTCAAAAAGCATTATATGAATGCATTAGCACTACTAATATGAAGGTAATTGCAACAGTAATATATTTATTATTACATTTTATTTTGGATACATGTTGTTGTTTTAGATTGGACGAATGGCACATGCATTTCTTACACGTTTAATTTATAGTTTTCCTATGATAAAACCTTATCTTAGTGAACTTGAAGAACTATACATTTTAATAAATGTGGTATGTTATTGTATTTATTACAATGTGTTAATATTATAAAAATTAATTATTATATGTAAATTTCAGTTAATTGATGAAAGTTTGAACAATTTTGAGAAAAATATATCTCAAAATTATAATCGATTTTTAACATGTGTAATAATGTTAAAGGCTGCCAGTGCTAATAATGCAGCTTTTATTGATAACTTGTCTTCACGATTTGTACATGTTCTACAAAAAGTATGTCGTGAACAGCCACAATCTACAAACACTGAGTCTTCAATGGGAATAAGTGAGCTAGTTATTCAAAGTTTAGATTTGATGAAAAACAGAGTTACAAACATGCACATTGAAACTCGAAAAACATTTATTGGGACTATTCTTGTTGGATTGATTGAAAAAACAAATGATTCAAGAATAATGAAAACAATTTTAAAAGTATGTTTTATGTTTTTTTTTTTTTTTTCTCCATTACAAATAATACAAAAAATGTACAATAAGAAATTTACATTGAGGAAAACCAAAAAACTTCTCAATGGTGGTGGCACACCTACTGGCTACTGACATTTTATTTTTTTTTTTTTATAAATTGAATTTATTATCATAACATCAAAGGTAAAAGAGTTCTCTTCGGCACTATCTGTTGATACAATGAAGGGAGTTTTAGAGGAAAGATCATTATTATTATAAGTGGATTTTAATATTTACTAAAGTTTTTAGATAGGGGACATTACACATTGGTTTGTTGGGATTGTTAATAGCCTATCAAAATATTTTGTTTATTGTTAAATTAAATAAAATAAATTAACATATAAAAACATATAAAAACATTTTAGCAATAAACAGATAAACTATACTAAATAAATCAATCAAAAATATATCAATAAATAAATACTGATTAAAAAAATATAAGGTCCCCGCTGAATACAAAATGTTGGTGTAAAAATATATTTTGTAAAGCTCAATAACTAAATTAGCGCTATTGCTTAAGAATCTGTAAATGGGGCATATTTTACACTAAATTATTTATATAATACTATAAAATTAAATAACTTGGTAGTCTTGGTTCATATTTATATTTATGTTGTTTAGTTTGATATTTTTAAATATAACTAACCAATCTATTATAGTAGAAAAATGTCTAGTTTAATATTTAAATACAAATATTATTATAAGCTTTAATTATTATATTTTAGATGTTAGAAGAATGGATGCATAATCCTCCAAATGAGGGACCTAATTTGCGTGAAAAATCTATACTATTGGTAAAAATTATGCAGCATATTGAAAAAAAGTTTCCTGATCTAAATGCTCAATATTTAGATATTATTATTCACATTTATAGGTAAATTTTTTAAATCTAACAATTTTTATGTCGGAGATTCCATTTATACTATATAAGAATGGCTATTTATAATTAATACCAACATTGCATTGTGAATTATTATTATTATTAAATAGTAAACATAATAATAAACTATTTCAATCAACATAATTTTCAGAGATGAGGAATTACGTAATTCAGAACTTGGGCATAAATTGGAAGCAGCCTTTTTAAGTGGTTTACGATGTTCACAACCAGCTGTCCGTGAAAAATTTTTCACTTTATTCAATCAACAAATTAATACCAGATTGCCAGAACGTTTGTTATACATAGTGAGTTCACAAAACTGGGAACCAATGATGACTCATTACTGGATAAAACAATGTATTGAATTATTATTAGCTACAGTTGATTCAAGTATGAAACTTTATCTTATAAATTAAATTCAGACAGTTTTTACATTTTTATTTTTTTCTAACTATGACTATTAAAATTAATATTATTTCTAAATGTGTTTTAGATTTATCCGTGACATTAAAAGATTCAAATTCATCAACTTCATCAAAATTACCAACAATTAGAGAATTAGTCAATAACTGTGATACTTCATTCATTGAAGAAATTCTCAATACTAATGAAGATATTGGAGTCAAATCAGAGTATGCAATGGACACTGATCAAATAGTGACTGATAACATTGAAGTTGTTGAGGGTGGAAAATTAGAACCATTGATTAGCAGACACATCAAATTTATGGATAATCTAGAAGCGATGAAACTTGGAGACATCTGTTCAGCCATAGCTCAACTGTGTCATATGGATTCAAGTTTAGCTGAAAAAATTTGGCTTGTGTTATTTCCTGCAATTTGGGAGTCATTAAATTCCACACAAAAAACTGTAATTACTCCAAAATATTTTAATGCTATAACTCAGACAGCATTTTGTAATGATAATATTATAATAGTATTATAATAACGTTATACTAATATTATTCGTTATTATAATGTTATAATAATATTATTAAACAAAAAAATGCTGTCTGGGAATACCATTAACTATGTGTATATTTTACATGTATTCATGTATATTAAATCATCAAGTAAAATTGGTTCTTTATAAATTTATTATTTTAGATATTATTACCTGAAATAAATCAATTTATTGTAAGTGGTATACACGTTGTTCAAAGAGATGTTCATCCAAGTGTTATATCTACATTCTTTGAAGCATTATTTCAATGCCAACCAAAAATACATTTTAAACCAAGTGTCATGTTGTATATTGGTAAATCTCATAATTTATGGCACCGAGTAACTTTGTCATTAGAAAAAATGATGATAGATAATATCTTTGAAGTAACGAAACAAGATTGTTATGAATTTGAACCAGAAATATCTCCACAGAGAGTATGTTATACACATCAATTTTTAATTAAAATGTTTGCCTTATCCTAAATATATGTTTATAGGATGTCATTGATACATTAGCAGAGATGTACAAACAGCTTAAAGAAGAAGACATGTGGGCTGGTTTGTGGCAAAAACATGCTCAATATCGAGAGACTAAAATTGCTCTTGCGTTGGAACAACAAGGGTTATTTGAACAAGCTTTATCTACTTATGAATCTTTAATTGAAAAATATCAAAGCGAATTTTCCAGTTCTCCTGCATCAGTCATGATTTTAAGTGAAGCACGCTTATGGGAATCACAATGGATTAGGTTAGTAATTAATTCCAATGAAATATATTTATATACATTATAACATTATATGTTAAAGATGTTCAAAAGAGCTCAATCAGTGGGACATTTTACTTGAATATTCAAAACTTAATGGTCATCTCAATCCATTTTTAATACTAGACAGTGCTTGGCGTATACCTGATTGGCTTGTAATGAGTGAAGCTTTAAGTTGTGTTGATAATACATGCCCTAAAGAATTTTTGTGGAAGGTATTGTAAAAATATTTTGTTTTATTATAATTTTATTATTTTCAAAAGTATTAACATTTACTTTTATTTATTAGATGTATTTATACAGAGGGTTTTTGGCAATTTGTCATCCAGATGAACCAAATTTACCATATGTTACTCGAAATGTAGAAATGGCTAGCATACATGTAATTAGAGAGTGGAGACGATTACCACATATTGTATCACATATACATTTGCCATATCTTCAAGCCTCCCAACAGGTAAATAAAAAATAAAATAAATATATATTATATAATATGGATCAATGCAACCAATGACACATGTAGTATATGAGTAGACAATTATTAGTATTTTAATTAAATTAAGTAACTAATTATTTAAATGAGGAAGCTTTATCATTTAAAACCTAGTAATAACTTTGATATTTCTATATTTTATTATGAAAGATATTTTACTTTATACATACTTTACATAACTTACTAACTAAATAATTCTGCTATTCTGCATTTTTTTTTTTTTATTAAATAGAACCACAAAAAAAACTTTGTTTAAAAATAATGTTGATAATGATTTTTATTAATTTGACGAAAACAATTGTTTTAAGCAATAGCCATTGTAATAATAGTATTACATTTTAGTAGGAGTACTGCCTCTAGATGATTTCTTCTCAATCTCTTTTCAAATTATTATAATACTATATGCCTCGATTAAACAAATTGTACCATTTTGTGTGCCTTAATTATTTGGGGAAAAAGGTTACAGAGTAATTATAAGGTTACTATGTTTTTAATTCTATTACAGATAGTATTGCTACCAATTAATTTTATCTATGATATTGTTCAGCCATTCGTAAATGAGTATATATAATTAAATTTTTTAAATATTTGTGAAAAACAATTAAGTACAAAGATAATTTGTTTATTACAACAATAAGAAAACTATAATTATGATAAATATTTTCATTTAATCAATACAATAGTATTTATTACCTACTATAATATTAGTACAAAACTAAAAATATGAATTTTAAAATTCTTTAATAGATAAATAAGATCTTGATTCATCTATGTACATCAAATTTATTTGTATTATGGTTTATAAGTACAATTTTAAATTAAAGTAGAATATGAACACAATTACCTAACTAATGTAATATAATATGCAATATTAACAATTTTGATATTCTACCCAAATTAAAAAATAACCACTATTCTCACTTTACTTCTTCCAGTAATTATATCTATGTTTAAATTTAAGATCAGACTTATTTAATACTTCATATAACTTTTTATAATGCAAACATACACTTTGAAGTATAGTAAATAACTTAATTTAATAATTCAAAACACATTTATTTAGAGTTAGACATGGTTAAGTACCTAATTTAATTGTAGACTATGTGATATTGGTTAAATTATAGTTAACATAACAGTTTCTAACCTTATGTTAGTTGTAAAATAAGTAATTTTTTGAAAGGCTTATAATAATCAATTATATACATTATCCAATATAATGCTTAAATATATTAAACTAACCTAAAAATGGTGATAAGTATTAAGTAGTAAAAATATAAAAAAAAGTCTTTGATACATAATGATTTCCATTGTTTATTATTATGACTATTGACTCTATTAAATAAATGTGTAGCAAGACAAGGAGAATCACACTCTCATGCAGTTTCATGTCAGCTTCTTCTTGTATTTAAGTTACTATATTTATTTTAAACGTTGACTAATATTCTTGTATATAATGGTAATTGTTCATATTTGATCAAATTGTAAGTAACTGAATCAACACCATCTGTATAAAATCGTTTTGGGCCATTTCTTAAATATTTCATTCTATTTTCATTTGGTGTTTCTTTTTCGTGTGTTAACATTGTATACCTTGATATAAATGATGGATATCGACAAACTCTATAGCCTCTATGGTAAACTCTGTTAAACAGATCATCATCTTCGCCACCCCATCCGTAAAACACATTTGAAAATCCATTAATGTCATGAAATTGTCTTCGTGTCATTGCAATAGCACCACCAAATATATTATAATATGGTAATTTATAATTAAAAACATTTATACTAGTACTCATGTGTCGTGGACAGCTTGTACAACCATAAATATTATTTATATTTTCTGGCATAAGATCAACATCATGAAAAATAAAACACCCAGCTAGAGAACGCATTGTAACCTCTCGATAACCAACATTAAATAATTTTCCGCGGTTAAATTCAGCATCAAATGTTTGTTCTATAACATATATTTGATAATGTATATTTTGCTTTTGTAAAAATGAATGCATATGATATAAAAATGTTTGAAGTTGTTCTGTTCGATTCCGATAGCATACTATGATTGCAGTATGATGTTGAGGTATACAATGTTTTGGCATCCATTCTCCACCTGAAGAAATAGATTGCTTAATAAAGTCTAATTGTGTACTGCTAACAGTTTTTTGGACATTTATAAGACTTATTTCTTCATTAATTTCAACTATTGGGCATGTACTAATATTGAGAAGTTCATATTCACCAGCACTGGTCTTGACTAAAAATCTTGGAATATCAATTGAGTTTATGTAAATTATTGATGGAAATAAAATAAAATATGCAACAATACCAATAACTAAAAAAATACTTATCACACTAACTCTTAAGATCCAATACAATAATAATTTTCTTTTAATATATTTTAAGATGAGATTCATTTTGTATGATTTATTGATACTATTCGTCGTTAGTCACTAGTAACTTAACATTAACAAGGTAGTAACTACAATTTAAAATTTAAAAGTCACATAATTATTAATTACATAAAATATGATTAATACACCATTAATTTATCTACATACTTATTAATATTATATCACAGAATAAAATTATTCGGATTATATTATTAATTATTATCTATCTAATTATAATTTTTAATTTTTTATGAACCATGATAAGGAAAAATACGTTTAAATAATTTATAAATATAACCTCAATGTTTATAATAATCGTGATAATAATTAATCAAAGAGACGGTTGTAGCCACGGTTTAAGATATACAACCGTGGTTGTAGCATACAACAATATTCTAGACAAGGTGTATTGATACACCTTGGTTGTAGATAGTACTATTTGTACCACGGCCATATGTGATTTGTACTATTTCACTAGCCGTGATAACAGACTTAAACCTATTTTAAATATTATACATATTTTATGCACATGTAGAATATAAAATATAAATGTGTAATCGACAATCGTACAAGTTTTAAAATCCAAGTAGGGTCATGGCTTCAAAAAAATGCATATATTTTCCAAAAAACACGAATAATCCCTAGGTTTAAAGTAACAACCCATAGCGTACGCAGCGCAACCTGTGGCCGTTTAATCGTGCCACTAATTTCGGGACTTTATCACATTTATTTTATATTTATGTCTATTATATCAGAAGCGGTCATGATTTAAGATCGTGGAAGCGGTTAAAGATTTCCCGATTGAAGATACTGGATAGTATTTTAAACCATTGAAGCGGTCAAGCGGGGTTTTATCTCTATAGTCTTGAAGAGTAAATCCTATAATATGCCTATACCTATGAATATTATTTATGGTAAACAGGGTCGGTGCAAGGGAAGTGTAAGTGTGCAACCAGTGCACCTGCACGGTGGTCGGGGCTCTACGGTAACGGAGCTCACTTCAGAAAAGCAAATCATTACTGAACTTATAATATAATTTTTTAAAGATAACATTTTTCAAACTACCATTATTGAAATAATAGTTCTGTGACATCCATACAGTTGTACATCGTACGTGTAACCTAACATTTAATTGAAATGTAATTTTTTAAATCCTATTTCAAAATAATACAACTGATATAAAGACATAAATTAAACCCAATATAGTTGATACTATAGCACGACTAAAGCTATACAGCTAAAAACGCCTATATATTTGGGCGGTAATCGGTAAAAAAGAACACGCAAAAAAGAACTATTTTTAAAAATATATTATAATTTGATTATCACAAAAAAAAAGTTATTGAGATGAAATTATTATTATTTAACAAAATTAAGTATTAATGATATCGTATCGTGTGTGCTACAGCAGTTAAGAAATTTTCATTATCTCTTTTACCGTTTTTATAATCTTCACATAATGTAACAAGTCTAATTTGCATTTTTTCATAAATAGTAGGTATGATTTTTTTATACATTTTAAAATACTCATAACTCGCGTTAAAAATAAAATATACTGAAAAGGATATGAGGTTACCTAGATAATAATCTTATCTTTAGATTTTATAAGAGGTCAACTCACTCTAATTTTTAAATTATCGGAGCTACACGTGTTCTGCTGAGCGTAAAATTTGCTATATTATGCACTTGTAAGACGGAGACAACACATGCGGGTATCACGCCCTCTTAACAACTTTGTTTAATTCCGAGGCCGCCCAAGGTGGTTTCACATACGATTAGCAAATCGGGGGATATTTTCAATGTTTTGTCCGAACAATATTCAATTCTAAGTATTTTTAGATTCTGAGTGGAACGATGAATGTATTGATTTTACAATGATGTGTGTTTTTTTTTTTTATTTATTTTTTTTTTGTGTCTGTCATCACCTTTTAGGACAGTAAAAGTGCTT
>NC_042494.1:112496542-112497553 GCF_005508785.2 Acyrthosiphon pisum | reverse complement strand
ACTTATATTTGCTATAATATCGTATATTATTGACATTACATTATTATCTCATCTAGATGATTATATTGAAAAATATCTATTATCATATTATCTAGATAATTATTTGATTATCTGTGCCTAACACTGCTTATGAGGAACCTTGCATTACATTTTCAAAGCTTAGCTAAAAAAAAATTTACATTTAATTAATCACGTTAAAAAAGTTTTATTCTTGTCCTGCAGCAGAACACGGGCTATATCCAAGGATCATTGGCGCAAATCACAGAGGTGCAAATAGCAATCCAGTCAGGTAGCCAGGATTATGGTTTGAGTTTGAGTCATAGACCTTATACTAGTATATAGTATATATATATAGTATATATATATAGTACATATACTAGTATAAGGTCTATGGTATGAGCAATGCTCGAATTGGAGGGGTGCGCAGGTGGACGGAGCTCCTCTACTATTTTTATTTTTTTTTGCATACCCCAACTATTTTTTTTTTACTTGGACGGGGGGACGGACCAAACTAATGCCCAAAATAATTTTTATTAAAATTTGGAGTGGATTTAAAGTGTTTTGTCAACGATAAACCTAATGAATACCTAGTAATTTTACATTTTTTAATATAAAAATATTTTTCATCCTATCTATTGTTTTGACTAGTAATGTTTAACCTTTTTGACTCGTGATCCACTGTTTTTGTAACAATATTTTCACGACTCGTGTCACCTTTGTAGGCCATAAAAGAAAAAAGACTAAGCTGCTAGTTTTGCGTAAATTCCCGTGTATAAATGTGCCAAAAACAGTTCCAAAAAAGTTTCAATAAACATTTGTTTAATATTTGGATCACAAGTAAGCTCAATTTATTGATTTTTAGTAGACATTTTACTATCATTATATCTGCTGTAAAATATGGGTTCTTCAATTCATTCATAACTTATTCGAATCCATAATTTATAAATTTTATAATAAACTTATTTTTTTTAAAACAAAAAAAAACTTGTCTCAACCCATTTTTATAGATTA
>NC_042494.1:112494558-112496492 GCF_005508785.2 Acyrthosiphon pisum | reverse complement strand
CTAAAACTCTATGTCTCTCCAATTCTTTCTTATGCTGGGTTTCTCTCTTGGGCACCTTTTATCGGTCCCTCACATTGGAAACGCATCGAATCTATCCAAAACATAGGTATTCGTACGATAACGGGTATGTCCACCATCGTTAAAAACTCGGTTCTTCTTAAGTCTGCAAATTTCAAGTCTATCCAAAATTCCATTCACTCTCAATCAAAATCGATGTTTGACAAAAACTCCTTCTCCGCACATGCCCACATCCGACTCTTAGGTAAAACTCACCTCCCTCCAACCACTAAACGAATAATCAAACCCTACCCTTTAACATGGGTAGAACAACAACTTAATTAAATCTTCTTCTAAATTTCCATCCACTAGTAGAGGCAAAATCCTGGGATAGTTAACGGCTTAGCCATCCCTACAAAGCAAAGCAAAGCAAATCTAGTCAATCACCTAACAATAAGTACGTTCAGTGCATCATAGCGTTCAGTGCTCAGGGCTACAGTTAATTCAGCCGTCAAGTCGTCCACGTCGTCCTAGAAAGCCTGTACGATCCCGTGCGCAACTCTCCGAGCATCGCCACACTGATCGTACGGTTTCAGTCTTCAGCCGTCCATCAGCATAGCGGAAAACGTTTCTACTCAAAAGCCTTCGCACCAGGATGTCAAAACAAAACCAGGAACTCCATACTCTGTAAGTACCAACACTTTCTACTTCCCCCCTGATCACGAGGCAAGTGCACCTGAGAGGTGCAAGCAGCCGGGTCACGAAACGCTCGCAACCATCACAGCGCAAAAACAGCAAAAAATCAAACTTCTCACCGCCAGCCAAAATCCAATCCACCATGAAACTCCGGCAACGAGATGCGCCGTTTTCCAGTAATCAACAATCTCGCCAGGAACCTAAATTCCCAACCCCTTCGTCCGAATCTTTGAACTCGGACGACAGCTATGATAGCAATGAATCTCAACTCTCTCGCTCACTCACTCCAGACCTGTCTGAACCTAACCTTCATCAAGCTGCAAAAACCATGCAGAATAATACATCATCCACTTCCGATAAAAATCATATCTTAAGTAAAACTCAACTCAATATTAATGAAGAAATGTCAGATAACTCCATCCACTCTACTACTACTCAGCCATCAAAAAACAGTCCAAAAATCCCACCTATCATACTTAAAGGCTCAGTTTGGAGAAAAGTGACGGCCAAACTTATGACTCTCATACCAGTTGACTCAATAGAAGCTAAAGAATTCGGTCCAGACTCCATAAAACTTCAATACTCCGACATCAATTTATTTCAAATAGTTCAAAAATACTTGACAACCTTGAACACAGAATACCACACTTTCAGCCTCCCTGATGAAAGAACACTCAAAATCGTTATAAAAGGTCTCCTAAGGGAAATCTCAGACACTGAAGTTTCAGAAAAACTGACCAATCTAGGTTACACGGTAACTAATGTGAGACAATTTGGCAAACAAGATCAAAAACTCCCCATTCACATGGTTGTTTTAAAAAACACACCAGAGAACAACAGGATATTCAACCTTAGATCTCTGTTTTACATGGCAATCAAAATTGAAAAATACAAATCAAATACACCAGCGCAATGCTACAACTGCCAGCAATACGGCCATTCCAGCTTATACTGCGGCGCTTCACTAAGATGCGTTTAATGCGCTGGAAACCACAAGGCTAAAGACTGCACAAAAACTCCTGAAGAAAAACCAAAATGTACGAACTGCAAAGGTGACCATACAGCAAATTATAAAAAATGTCCATCTATCACTCAAGAAACGGAAAAGAGACGTCCTCTCAAACCAAAGATCCAAGAATCGTCCTCGCAATCAACAAAAAATCCACCAATAATTCAAACTAATCAGGTAAACTCAGTTACTCCTTCCTTCACTCAACCAAAAATTAGCTACGCTGACTTAC
>NC_042494.1:112491110-112493541 GCF_005508785.2 Acyrthosiphon pisum | reverse complement strand
GGAGCCCAAGTTCTCCATTATTTCCTTTTCATCAACGAACACAGTCCCACTTCCTCTTAAAACAAAGCTCTACATATTACAAAAGCGAACATAAAACCAATTCATTTTATATGCTTTCTCCATCGTGGACAGCGAACATCTCAAGAGCCAGCTGGAAAAAAGTTAGAAGCGTTCCAGTCCAAAACGCTGAGAACTATTACAGGCAGCGATTTGGTACGTTTCTAACCATAGAAAAAGATCGTCTTTAAATATATTATCTATAAAAGACTCCGTTAACTTGGAAACGAATAGAACATTCCAAAAAATCAAAAACTCCAACTACGAACACATATCCGATATAGTAAACAGAAAACATCATAAAGAAATATTCAGAAAAATACCCCTAAGCTTAGCATAATCATCTACAATTAACAGCCAACAATTACATCAAACTACTTGAATCTCTCTGCAAGAAGCGCATGCTTGATACAGAGTAAACTAAAACAAATCAAAGCAAAGCAACAATCTAGTCAGTCCATTTCAAACCTTCAAACTGTCTACAATCAACTTCAAACAAAAGTTCAGACAGAAGAGGACCCGGACCACACTACAGACCGCTGCCCGACGACGATACGCCGCTCCACGGCTACCAGCATCGTCCGAAAGCCGACCAGCGACGAGGTTGCAGTTTTACGATAACCATCCGTGCCGACTTGCAGTTCGACAACGATACGCCGCCCCACGGCTACCAACATCGTCCGAAGACGCCGACTAACGACAAGGCCACCACTCTACGGCGATACGGTATAAAATCGGTGTCGACCTGCAGTCCGGCGACAACAACGCCGCACTCAGACGACAGACGCCGATTATCCGCGCGGCTACCGCTCAACGGTAATAAGACCCGCGTCGACGTGTAGCCCGGCGACGACGACGCCGACCACGATTTAAGATAGTATGGTTGCCCAACGAGCTATGATAAGACGGCATTGGATTTAAATCGGACCCCGGGCACTAGCGCTTCTAGTGGACTATTTTATAATTTATAATATAATATGATCATTATACAGGGTCTTCCAAATGTCGGTCATTTGTCACACGAAATTTGGAACACTCTGTATATATTTTTATTGTATATAGGTATAACATAACAATTTTTATTAGTTTTAATTTGAACCAATATGAACGCTGTAGCGGGGGTCCCCGTAGATCACGTGACTTTTCGATTCAAACCACAGATGTCTATATTATACTATAAATAATAATATAGACATAATATAGACATCTGTGATTCAAACCGTATGCCGTGTGATAACATTTTTCTAATGGGTCGATGGGCAACCATACTATCTTAAATCATGACGCTGACCCGCGGATACAGCCGCAATTCAATCATCGACCGCCGCCTATCAACTATTTCTGCGATATCGTTGAATATCCAGCGGCTTCCGGCGTTACTTAAATAAAACGGCCCTTTTTAGGGCCAACACGTTACCAACCCAGGCGCTTAATTAAGCTGTCCGACCCGAGCCAGGTTCATCGTCGGGGTATCGCTTATTTAAGTCTGTACCGACGACGGCCGGCTCCCATGCCCGATATTTGTCTTATATAATATACACAAAATCATATCCCCTTGTATGGATAGAGTCCGGTGAATTCCCGACTAAGACCCAAGCGCCTCCGATTGTGCTGACTCACTTATATAAGTCTGGTCGGCACACATCGACGCTTTACTCGGCCCTAATATTGTTAACCTAAATATATTTAACATAGAAATAGAAACACCTGATAACCGAAAATAAATAAGTTTATTTTTTATTTATGACACGGGCCGTCCATCCGGACGAACCGTTTCAACCTAATTTATTGTATTATAACTAATACGATAGGTTGATTTAATTTTTGTCAAAAACATTGCATTTATTATGTTAATAATTTATAATATGTATTATACTTATAGGTACCTACTTATATTTGCTATAATATCGTATATTATTGACATTACATTATTATCTCATCTAGATGATTATATTGAAAAATATCTATTATCATATTATCTAGATAATTATTTGATTATCTGTGCCTAACACTGCTTATGAGGAACCTTGCATTACATTTTCAAAGCTTAGCTAAAAAAAAATTTACATTTAATTAATCACGTTAAAAAAGTTTTATTCTTGTCCTGCAGCAGAACACGGGCTATATCCAAGGATCATTGGCGCAAATCACAGAGGTGCAAATAGCAATCCAGTCAGGTAGCCAGGATTATGGTTTGAGTTTGAGTCATAGACCTTATACTAGTATATAGTATATATATATAGTATATATATATAGTACATATACTAGTATAAGGTCTATGGTATGAGCAATGCTCGAATTGGAGGGGTGCGCAGGTGGACGGAGCTCCTCTACTATTTTTATTTTTTTTTGCATACCCCAACTATTTTTTTTT
>NC_042494.1:112464286-112490437 GCF_005508785.2 Acyrthosiphon pisum | reverse complement strand
TTTATATTTACTTATAAAACTAAGGGCTCTTTCCTAATTTAGGTAGGTTTGAAAAAAAATTACGGGCCCCTAATTAAATATTGCACCCTGGGCCAAAAATAGCCAGTCCGCCCCTGACCTACAATAAACTATTGTATTATAATATATCTGCAAAAAAAAAAATAAGTTATAAATTATGAATTCGAATAAGTTATGAATGAATTGAACAATATGCACACTTATGCACGGGATATTATGCAAAGCTAAAGTTTTTTTCTTTCATGGCTTAAAAAGGTGACACGAGTCGTGAAAATATTATTACAAAAACAGTGGATCGCGAGTCAAAAAGGTTGGACACTACTAGTCAAAACCATAATTAGGATGAAAAATATTGTTATATTAAAAAATGTAGAATTCATTAGGTTTATCTTTGACAATAACTTAGATCCATTCTTAATTTTAATAAAAATTGATTTGGGCATTTGTTTGTAAATATCTGTGAACTAGTGTTCAAATTGACATAGGTACCTATGCGTCTATAGCACAAATAATTATTAAGATATTATCACTGATAATTATAAATCTTTTATTTCCTACCGAAATTTGTAGGTAGGTATTAATACATATCAATATCAATTAATATATATCTCTATCAATAAAAATTTCGAAAAATAAAATATGAATATAAAATATAAATCCATATTCACTTACATGTTAGTATGTTACATAGGCACATATAGGTAGTTAAATATTTTATATTTGGAAATTTGGAGTAGAAAATTGTGTAACTAAGGTGAAATGTTGTATTGAAAAATTAGGAATTGGTTAAGGGGGGTGTGGGGGGCGAAGTCCCCCACGAGTCTGCGTTGAATAATTTTGCACTTGGAACGCAGTTTATAAATTGTTGGATTGAGCTCCTCTACTTAATAATTCCCAATTCGAGCACTGGGTATGAGTATAAATTAAACCAACTTTTTTATACTTTTTCGTATATAAATAATACCTACATTTATTAAAGGGAAATATCAAGGGGGCACTGCTTAGAACCCTACATTTTAATGCTAGCATCCCGAATCTCGTGATTATATCTTAAATGATAATTAAATTGTTTATACAGCCCAGCATTACACACGTACCACTATCACGGGCACGGATAAATATTAATTAATCCGTATATTAATCCGTGATCACGGGTCAAGATAGATTATCGGACTTATCAATTATTCACATAGAAAGAAATATGGAAGGTAGTCCTTATAATAATGAAACTATTTTAAATAAATATGCTAAAATACCAGTTATTATCCATTTTTGTAATAACATTTCTATTATACCTAACTATACAGTGAAACTTCCATATATTATAGTGACTCCCGGTTGAAAAAATTTTGTTTAACGAAACATTTTTGAGAACTAAACCAAATTAGAACCAAATTTATTTAATTCTGTTAAATGAAATTCTGTAATATCTATACGATTTTTTTATTTCCAATGAGACTTTGTAATATGGACATTTCACTGTATCTACTACCTACCTATAATTGAGTTGTAAATATTCAAAGTTTGATGAGCTGAGAAATGGACAAACATTTCGCGGGGTTACCCACTCATCTAAACTTTGAATATTTATAACTCATAAACTACTCGCCCCAAATTCGATTTTCATGTATCAAAATACCAAGAAAAATATTCTGCTTTGGAATATAAAATTGAAACCCAATATGTTGTCATTCAAAAAAGTAAAAAAATTAAAATATTACAAGGATAAAAAATATTTAAAAATGTAATTTTTTAAGAAAAACGTTGTTTTATAAGCGACTTGAAACTGAGTAAAAAAATATTTTCAAAAAAATTTATTCTTTTTGAAATAATGAGTGTTCAATGATAAAAGAATCACCTGGTATAACTTATTAATAAAAACACAATAATTTGATTTGCATAAATTGTTAAAATATTATGACCGTGAATTGAATACAGCAGTTAAAACCTAAAAAAATGCTTTTAAAATCTAACAAAATTCACAGTAGTCTATAAATCCCGAAAAATGAATTCAAAATTCAAAATATAAAACCTTTAAAAATTGATCAAGTTATACCTACTAATTAGAAATTATACCAAAATAAAAAATAAATCATAAAATGTAAAAAGTTTAAATTAACAGTAATTGTAAAATTATCCAAAAAAGTAATAAAAAAAAGGTGGGTAAGTGGATGTCACTCTGCTGTACAGTAGGTTACAAGTGAGTCACTGTATAATGGATGGTATTAAATTTGAATACAATAATACAATATCATTGCATAAGAAAAACGATTCTGAGCGGAGACGGTATGTCAGTCTAGGTATAAAACATATTTTATACTTGTTTACAGTAAAAAAAAAATTGACCTATAATAAATTCCAAATTAATCATATCACAATACCCATTAGGTAATTATAACGCGTTATACGTCAACAACAAACCGTGATACTATCATAAAAATATAATAGTATACTTTAGAAGTTTCAAGTACCCACCAATAATATTATACAATCATAACAAAATAACTAAAATAGTTATTCTAGGTTTTTTAATATGTAATTTCGTCAAAATTTGAACTTAAAATGACTTTAAAAATAAACTGTGCTTATGTATTTTTTAGATTTTTTGGTAACAGAATTAGCTACTTACATGGAATCTTGTTTTAAATTTTCAAGCCTTAGATATAAAAGTTGAACATTTTATAAATTTTTAACTACAAAATAATTATTTGATTTTAAATTTTTATGAATGTTGTCAAAATTCGATCTTAAATGCTTATAAAAAAAAATTGTGCCTATGTATTTTTAATATTTTTTAACTGCTATTGTAACTGGTATCGTGTTATATCAGGAGCCTTGTACTAAATTTTTACACTTTTTTGCCCGACAGATAAAACTTTATTGATATTTATAGAAAAAAAAACTAAAAAAATTAAATACTGACAATGTCCGTAAACAGTTTAAAAAAAGTCAAATTATTTTAAAAATGTTATCGTGTATATAAAATGCTAATATAAACATTCAGTGAAATTTTCAAGTATCTACGGTCATTCGTTTTTTAATTACAACAAAAGAAGAAAATCGTTGCATGAGAAATCGAGTGAATATCAAATGTTGTAAAAATATAAATTTCAAACGCTCAAAAAATGTAATTTGACTTGCTTGAAGACATTTTCAAATCTTAGATTTAAAAAGAAAATTTTTCATGAATTTCTAACTCAAAATGATTTGAAATTTTTGTCATTTTTTCGTATTTTGACAAAATATATTTTGTTTCATAAAAGAGAGCATGTTATACTATCCCACTACAGAACTTGAAAACATTAGGCACTGAATTATTTTTAGCTTTATTTCTCATTGTTTTTGATATTTTGGTAATTTTCAAATGCTCTTCTGAAAGTTTATACTGACCACCGTCCAAGAATGTGTTAATTAAATAAAATAAAAATGGTACCTATTTAAGATATTTTATCTTTTAATTAAATGAGGAAAAGTTAAACAATGTTTCTTAAATTCATAAAAAAAAATTAATTCAATCAAAAGATATCTCACCCTATAAGAGCTTTGAAGTATACTATCTTTCTGACCCAGCTCTGCTCAAGGTAATAAAATGTTTTTTTTTTTAATAATTGCAGTAATTAAACTAGGTGGATGACACCATGAGTACATTATTATTTCACCAATCTGTTTAAGTAAGTTTTATCAGGTCATTATCATACGGCACAGGAATGGGCAACTGGCAGACCACGGGCCGCATTCGGTCCACATACCATTTTTCACTGTCCTGTGATATATTTTACGTTATAAAAATATAAAATTTTAGAATTTTTCTATATTTTATTTTATTATATTCATAAAATTATTAAAATTGATGTTTATCGTAAAACATAAATATAAGTTCTTATCTATAATATTGAACTATAAAATGTAAATTATATTATATTATTTATAGGGGCATAGTAACATATAGCTTTTTTTTTGCTCTGGCTTACTAGATTTTTGCACTTTCAAAATTGGCCTTCTAGTAGCATTGAGTTGCCCATCCTTGATATAGCATAATATAGGATATTGTGATGATTAGAGTATTAGACAATCAAAACTAATTTACTGATATTAAGAAGTTATCAGTTGTTCTGAGAAATTTAAATAAAATATAATATATTATAAATAAATTAGTTGTTTCAATCATATTTATACAAAAAAAATTTTAAGACCGGATACTAAAATTCTTAGGGCATATTATAGGAAAAAAGAAAAAACAACCAAATAAATGCTAAATTATTAATTTTATTTAAATTACTTTTATACAAGAAAACTAAAAGCAGGAGCAACATTACGTGAACGCATGTATGCATATTGCATAATTATTAATTAATAATATGTTTATAAGGATAATATTAATATAATAATAGTGGAGTTTTCTTTTTTGGGAAATGTTTTTTTTATATATTATATAAATATAAAATCATATTTTGTACTATGAAAATGATAATAAATGCTTTAATTAATTATATATTTGACATGAAATTAATAACAAATTGTTATACACTCTAAATTCAAGTAAAAAAAAAATAATGTATAATAAAAAATAAAAATAAATACATTCTTACATATTATATTATATGATATTATTTGTATATAAGAAAATGTTTTGAAATTGTTAGGGTAACTAAAAATTATACAATTTAAAATAAGGAAGACTTAAAAAATGAAGAATATATCAAACATTAACACATCTATATGTTATTTTATTAATTTTTTTTTTTTAAGAACATTAACGATATTTAAATATTATCTTAAACATTAATTCAATAATTTGGTGTCTCTGGTTAAAAATTAACAATCACAACATTGTTGGTGTTAGAAAAATGTACAATCGACTCAATAGACAAAAAGATGGGGGAAATCTGCTCGTTCAATAATAAATACTGTACATTAATAATATTATATAATAATTTTTTTACAAAGAAGATTGCAAACAAAGGGAATGTGGAGTCGATTTACTCATATTTACAACATTTTGTAACAGATATATTATAATCTTTAAGTTTTTCATCTCAATTAATTGTTTTTTAAACTATATAAAACACTTAAACAAATAATTTGGTAAATTTTTAAATAATTTAGAGAAATAGAGAATTTGTAAAAAAATATAAGCTGCCAAAGAAAAAAAAATGAAAAATATATATACACATACTTAAGTAATATGAATACTATCATATGAACACAAGGGTGTAATTACTGTTGGCACAATGGTTTTTGTTAATGGAGAAGCGTGTATAAAACTATACATGTCATAACAACATTATATCTATTGGTTAATTTTTTGTAAAATTTGAGAATTATCGATTTTTAACATTAAAGGATAAGCCTAAAATAATTAATAAAATATTAATAGTAATATATTAATTATGAACTGAATTAAGTTTCTATAAAAATTATGTAGATTTATAATAATCTATTTAAATTTTGTTTTGTATTGTTTACCCCTTTAAATTGAACGGGATCTTTTAAATGTATGCTACCAAACTTTTTGATGATGTGCACTGAGGTCTTTTCGCCCTGCTAGTAGTAGGTAATTATCATCACCAATTGGTGCTTGTCTGAAATAAACAAGAATGAATTTGGTAAATACTAAATATCAATGTAAACTTCTTTATTTATATAAAAATTACAATTTCCTTTATAAATATATATTATAATGCAATATAATATTACATACTTGCTGCCATATTTTGTTTCTCTAGCAATAGTCCTTAAAACTGTTCGATGCTCTTGTTCTAATGTATATATTATTTCTCGCAAAGTGGATAAAGTCAGAAATGTAGTTTTGGGATCTTCAATTAGTATAGGCAGACACAATCTATCTCCCGGATACACAGCTTTACACTCACATGCTTCTGTAAATATTAATTAATACACTTAAATATAAAAATGTAGAACATTATTATTATAAAATTATAAAGTGCCCCCTCCTCCAACAAGTCTTAAATGTTTAATTATTTTGAGAAAAATAAAAACAATTGTAAGACTAAATAAAAGAAGTGGCCAAATATTTAGATATAAATCATAAATGGCTTGAAAATAAGTATTTTTAATATATAAATATATAAATAAGTGTTAGTTGATCTTTAGTGTGAACCTTACTCCTGATATATTATCTGGTATGATAAAAATAATTATATCATACTTACTCAATACACTATCAAATCTGTCAATATGAGTCACACAAAGTGCATGTATTCTAGAGAGTTCTCTATCAACGTCAACACTACTAGTTTGTATATGATCAACAGAAGTTGATACTTCTTGGCATCCCTTGGTTCTTTCATTGTTAGACTTACAACTGTTACATTTATTAAATATTTTAATACAGAATCAATTAAATATTATAATACTGTACTTACCAAAGCCAAGTGCCATTTATAAAAGCAGCAGGATGATAAAGGGTAAGTCGCTTAGTATTCGAAAAACACATTTTAGTCAATAAATCAACCCATTCTTTTTCTTCAACACAATTATTAGCTTGTATATATAAAATTCTCTCTGGTTGAATTATTTGGAACATATTATTTTTATTGAACGACTCTTGTTGAAGTCGTTCAACGGCTAATATGTCTGACAAAGTAATTGTGCAGAGGGACTCTTTACCTTGAATAATAAAAAATAATTATGGATTCATTGAACTTTTTATAAATATAAAAATAAATAATATTTACCTTTCTGTTTAGCATATGACAAATCTCGCGTAGTTAATTTAAAATAACGTTGTTTAAAATTCTTTCTACCAAATTTTTTTCGACCTTGGGCACGTTTTGTCAACATCCTACAGCAAATGATTACAATTAAAATATTAAGAAGTATAATTATATGGACTTACAAGATGATCAGAATTCAATTTCTCATAATTGCACGATGAAATACCGATCACCTGACATAATATAATATATTTCCATTGTATTATAACTTCACACATTACTCACCACAAAGTAATTTTCCTTAGATAGCTAAAATATATTTAACCATTATACAACAATAATGGGAGAATATGTGATCATAAGTGATATAGTAATGAAATATTAAATTAATTATTACCCTTCTTTGAGTGTTACGGGAGTATCCTGAGTACATTCTAGTGGACCAGCTGAGGCAGAAATAATTTCTAAAAACTATAAACTTATAATGTGAGAAAAATATTATAAAATATTATTTATAATAAATAATTTTACTTGTCTAACTGCAGTAACATGTTGTTCAGTATATACGGCTTGGTACATCGATGACATATATTCTTCCTTGAAATTTGATCGTGAACAAACAAGATTACCTAAACTTTGGATAGTTTTTGATACCAGTGTCAGGGTTCTGTTTGTTTGAGAATCCTTAAAAAAAATAATAGATAAACGTGATAAATGAAACAAAAGAAAAAATACTGATAAAATAATTAAAGCATACAATTTGTTCTTTAGTGAGATCAAAAAGCCTGGGGCCTAAAATTGCTGGTGCAAAAAATCTTAAAAAAATAAATCCAGACACAACCGAATACTTAATTTCTTTGTTTTCTAAAAAAAATTTTAAAAAATTAGGATAAAATAATCATTTCAAAACATATATTAAAATATCTAAAAAAAATACCTGGGAAATATTTTATAGCTACTTCTTTCAGTGTATGGAATAATTGGCACATTACAGTTGGACATTTTAGGGCTGATGTTGTAATAGCTTTGAATACGTCTTCCACATAAATCTAAAAATCAAATTTATATTTTAATGTTATAAAATATTTAATGTAATACATTTCTTCTACTTGTTATTTATTATTCAAAACTATTATAATTTACTTTTAAGTTTGCCAAATTATGACTAATAACTGTTGTGTCTTTAACTCTTGCCGGATCAATTTCACAAGGCCTTCTTTCTGCCAAAAGCCTTTCTAATGGGGGTCTTAAAGTTTCGTGTAAGTACCTCATCCCAGAAATATGCATTGATTCGTCCATCATTTTGGACACCAAAGAGTTACCACGAAATATGGTATTTGCATCACTACAAAATACATACATTTATTAAATTTACCGTTTTGATATATAATATCATATAATATTAAATTATATCCTAAATTTACTTACGTAACTTTTGATATTTCCCAATAGGCAAGGGATTTGATTGTCTGAACAATTTGCCCATGATGTAGCAAAATACGTACAATAGGCTGAGCAGAATCTATTTTATTTGGAATAATTTCTCCCAAAAGGTACACAGTGCTAGCAGTTGTTGGCTAAATAATTATACAGAATGATTATTAATAAAATTATATCAAAAAAATAAATAGTAAATAATAATAATAGTAATAATACCACTACAGCATGACTATTTATCAGTAAATGTTTTAGACGTTCATAATTGTGTGATGGTAAAACATGATCAGCTGTATAGTGAATTTTTAAACGTAATGATCCTACACTTGGATAATTAAAACCCTGATCTTCCCTAAGACTTGACTTTCTAGTGCGTGGTTGAAGAAAATACCTTCGTAAAGAAAACAATTTAATTGAGATTTAATATTTAATTGTATTCAATTAAGTAAACTTACCATGCACTAACGGTTCTTCCTTGTAACGGTATGGTTACTTGACCCAAAAATACAGTATTACTACTCGATATTTCATGATAAAGTGTAACTATAAGTTCAGCCCAATCAGCTGTAGTTGTTTGGCCTGCTATGTGTTGTTTATGAATTCCACTTAATCCCGGTAACTAAAATAATAAAAACATATTATGAAACTATTTTTCCTTGAGAAACTGTATACGTGTTATCAAACATTACAGTAAAGGCAAAAGCTTCATCAAATACAGGTGAATTAGTCTTTTTCTTGACTTTGGTTCTTTGCGTTTCTGTTTTGTCATTTGTATATCGAACTGTAACATCAGCAAATGGATCACAATTTCCATTTGTAATGGCTAATTCACACGCTTCATTTAAGCGAACACCGAGTCTACCTCGGTTTTCGCCAAATTCTATTTCAATATGAATTTTTCCCTAAACAAAAACATTTAGTTAGCAACTCACACACACTTAAAAGTTTTTTTTATTATACTCGTACTATATGCTATTTACCGTATATATTTTATCTACCTTAATTTTAAACAAATGAAAATTAAAACTGTCTTGCCTCTATAATGCAGTGTTTCTACTTTGTACCATTATTTAAAATACCAAATACCAGATAAGTTCTAAAATATCCCACAAATTTTAACAGCTACTAAATTTCTCATTTGTATCCTTAAATTTAAAAAAGTATTATTTTTTTGAATATTATATGAAAAACTTTTTTAATAAGTAGATCACAATAATACAATTTTAAAAATACTTCCTTCTGAATATCGTTTACTACCATTTTTAAAAATGTCTTTTAATTAACCACCACAAATTAGTTCATTTTTAATTTTAGTACACGATTGTCATTAGGTAATAAAAGCATGTGTTTTAAAAAAATACCAAAATCTGTTAATTTAAAATTATATGTTGATACAAATAAACGATAGCTGAAACATTCACATTAATAATTTAAAAAATAATAATAATATAATAATTCAAATAATCACGGTTAAACCATACATAGCTCACAAACATAGACTAACAAACTAAATTAATTTTTGTAGTAAAAAGACTAATCTTAATTGCAAAATGATGAAGTATACTTATGTATAATACAATTTGATATAATGAATAGATATTGATAAATAATAAATATCTACATTTTTTAGATTCTATGATAAACCACCAAACATAGCATATTGAACCTATATTGAATACCTTTTTTTTCTGTAGAAGTATTAAGTAATTTTATTTTACAATAAAAATGACAGATCACAATAAAGGAGTACAATTTATTAACCATTTTCATTTTATTTTTAGGTGTACATAAAATGTTTGATGTTTAACAAAAACTACATACTCGTATTCTAACGCAAACAAAAGATTTTCAAAATGAAACATAAAAATAAAAACTATCGTAGTTTTACTATTTGTCCAAAAATATACTTTTATGACAGCTATAGGCACTCGAAATTTCAATACAATAGACAACAATGCTCTCAATAGTTATATTTAACTTTTCCTCACTTATGAGATTATACTTGACTTGTTCGAAATCACATAGAAATTCAATTGTAAAACAGAAGTTAGTTCTTTTATTATATTTGAGATTCTTATTAGATAAGGACATAGATTTATTGTAGATATAACTTTTTCATGTTTATAAAAATGTTTAGCTATATACATACCAACTAATCAAGATAAATAATAGAATATAAATGCTAACATTAAAAGTGAATCTAGATACTATCTAGAAATATAAAATGATAAATTGTATAAATTGTTCAAATTTTTGAATATCAATGTTATTCTTATTTATATAGTTATCATAGCTAAAAATATTTTGTATTATATATTATTATATAATAAAAAAAAAATTTAATTTGGAATTATATTTCCGTTAATAAAGATTATTATTATTATTATTATTATTATTAGACTATTGAAGTGCCTTTTGAATGATATTCACATATTTATAGTGATAGAGTAATATAGACTGTATCATATCCTACATCATAACAGTTATTTAATTTTAAGTCTTAATTAATTTATTATAGTGTAACCCCCACATCATTGCAACAACATATACACCTACTTCCATAGAGCTTATAATAAATTTAATCTATATATAATACTCTATAATCTAGATATTATATATTACTAATGATAAAATTAAATACCTGTACTTCAGATTCAACGTTCAGTGGTCGTAAAGGGAACCAGTGATCCTTGTCATTAAACGATGTTAATTGGTCCCTTCGGACAGTTACTCTTCCTAATGGTCTATCACGTTCATAAACACATACACCAAGGTAACGGAAACGACGAGGTATCTCAAACTCAAATTCTTCACCCCAAAATGGACTAAAAAGTGAAAAAAAAAATTTTAATGACAGTCATAAATGAGCTGTGTTAATTGTACCTGAATATAATTATTAAAGAAATTGTGAGAAAATATGTAATTAGATAATAAGTAATATTGTGGGAATAAAGTATTATGTACTATCATATATTCATATGGTTTAGGTAGGTATCTAATATTACTGTTATTATACCTAAACATAAGGTGACCATATGTTTTAGGTCAAAAGGAGGAGAAAAAAACTATTAAAAGAGAGCAGTTGACTGTGTAAATGTTAGTACTAAATGCTTATATAATGGTATTATGTGGTCCACCTCAATATTAATTGTTACCTTTATTATCTCGTTATCTGTCCTGGTACATCAGACCAGAACAGTGTAAAAATCAACAAATGATTTTCAGTATATTTAGCCTATTTTTTGAAAACAGAACATTGTAGTGTACCAGAGATTACCTCGTGGACAACGGTACAAAGAACCGATCTATACAACATTTTTCAAATAATTTTTTTTTTGTTCATAACACAATTTACAATCTGTTACAGTGTAGAATAATAAGTAAAAATAATTACTTATTTATAATTTAATATTATTATTATTTTAAAACAAGGAAATAACTTTTTAATCGGTTATCTAAATGATTTTATGTAATGTAGTAATTACAAATTTCTACTAAATTCAATTTACAATTCAGAAAATGCCATGAATATTATTATTTCTACCTTAACTTAATAAAAAGTTTTTGTTATTGTTATTTTAAAGTGATGGTTTGACTTGTTCATTTTTTTAAATATTTATAATCTGTATTTTAAATACAATAAGCAAAAGGTGTTGTATTAAAAATATGAATCGTTCAATTACCAAGATATTAGGTATTTTTATAAATAATATTTATAATATTTATTATATGTATATTATACATACATTAATTTATTATTATCACATGAAATTATATTCTTTTATAATCATGCATACCTATTATACTAACATTATTTTTAAATTTTATAACTCTGATTGCTTTTCAACAAAAATTCAACATTTTATGAGTCTATTTTTAGGCTGTTTACATTTGATAGAGATATTTCTTTTCTATATAACAACTATATACGACATAAATATCAATCTAGTTATTTTAATTAAAATCAATTTATACAACTAGGTACCAATTTAAAAAAAATATGAATTATTGTTTGAACTTGAAAAATATATCTCAAAACAATTAATCTCGGAAAACATAACTTTTTCAACTAATTGTGAGAAAAAACTAATTTAACATTTAAAAGAATTTATAAGTTTACCTAAAAATTGTTTATGTTATTCAGCATAAACAGTGCCAGTGAATTCTCAAATGAGTCTATCTAATGTATGTTTGCCAAATTATGAACCAGAGTTAAAATTATTTAGATACTTGTGTGGTATCACCCTTGCCAAACTTTTAATATTATACATACAATGTACCTACTTAGTTTGTGGTCAATATTTCTTAAACACAATTATAATAGGTTTTTTAAAATTTCAATAATCTTAATACTTAGAAATAAATTAATTTTTACCCAGAAAATTGCATAAAATGTATGAATAAACAACTAATAAAATTTAACAAGACTCAATAAAATAATACAATATTAGAATATAGCATAAATACTAAGCATAGAATAATAATTGTGATTCATTAAGAACTGTGATTCACACACAATTTGTCATGAAAAATTCAAAAACAATGCTACCTACTTTTAGGTATATGTATTTATTTTAAAGATAATAATTTAACTAAATTCTAGTACCTAATCAAGAAAGATAAAAATTTTAAATAAATGTAATATGATTGTAAGAAAAATAAACTATACATACCTAAATGTATAGATTAATTAGGACGGTTCTTACAATATCCGGTTAAGACTAACCGGTAGAATTCTATCGGTAACACAAAAGAAATTCTGTTTGTTAGCATTATCACACTTAACCTACTAAATATTAATAATACTTTGTGATATAAATTATACAAACAAATTTATATTTTATTTTTAATTAAATTGAGCAAGTTTGATTGTTTATTAAATTTATGTCTCTTTCACTGGTTAGGTTAGGTAGGGTATGGTAATTAGGTAAAATAATATAAAAATATAGGTTTGTTGTTTTATAAAAATATTGAATTATATTTAAAAGTTATATAATATAATATCATGTTAAATCAGTTGTTAGTTTAGTATGGTTAAAATAATATTCATATCTTATTTCATATATTGTACCCGAATGTTTTACAATAATTATAAATTTCATAATATTTTTGTAAAACAAATATTTATTATGTCAATAATATATTCACGTGCCGTTCAAATTATTAATACGTGTCTTTGATGAACTATCTTACTATAATCTATATTAATAATTACAATGTATGATAACACATACAGTTGTATATAATGCCCTATAGGTATTCAGTAGACATTTTATTTACAATATAAATGTTCATATAAATGTTAGCCCGATGTTAGTACTATTAGAAAACTTAAATTCAAAAAAAGTTAGGTAGAATGTTATCTAAAATTATTAGGTATGCATATAAGTTAAATTTCAAATGTTAATCATTTTGTATGTTGCTACTAGCTAGTTTGATATATCTACAGGTGATCTCTATTCAAGTGATAATTGTAACAATGGGTCATCTTCTATTTTACATTTGAACATTATAATAGTTTTATCTTAATTATTCTCATACTATATGAAAAATAGATAAAAATTAGTTTGATTAATAAAATAATGCATACAACTAGGTATCTAAATAGAAACATAATAACATGTAGATTTATAATAACACAATAATAAATTATCGGGCCAATTATGAATATATGTACACATTAAAATAAGGTAGAATAAAAAGATCCAATCAAACATTCCATTTTAAAATGTGTGTAACTACCTAAATGAAACCAAAAATTTATTGGGTAAATAAGTTCACAAAAATTGCTAAATTTTATGTAGTTTAATAGTCAATTCTATTAAATTAAAATGTTCTATAGGCAATGTCATAATTTAAGATAGGTAATACAAATTTCCATGATTAAAAATAAGCGCATACAATAGGTTAACATAGAAATGATAGACAAACATAATTCTATCAAATGTAAGTTTAAATAATTTGATTAGATATTTATAAATATTTTAAAAGATATAAACTCGCTAAACAAATCAATAGGACTTGTAAAGTTATTAGTTATAGATCTTTAAATAGGTAATATCAAATATAATATATTATTTTATAAATAACCAATAATAAATTAACCTATACTGGAATCTAATAACATTTAATTAAAATGAAATCTCTACTTTAAAAAAAAATATATATATTAGATTTATATACATATATAATCTGAATATCTATAATGCATAACGGACAATGGTAATGTAGTGATTACAATGTCAATGACCATTATACACTAGGAATTGATTATTATGCACCAAGAAATCCTATACTTCTTAATCAAAAAGTATTTGGTATCATTTCTGAACAAAATGAAATCCTGCACGACCCAGTGTACCAGCAGTTTCTATTACAAGGGCATGTCGACAGAACATAAGTATGACATCAGATTATTGATATACTACAAATAATTGGTTGGGTAGGTGTACTCACTCAATCGCTTTTTCAATAGTGGCCGTACGGAATATTTCTTCCTGGTCGAGTGTGATTGTACAATGTCCGTCTCGGAGCGACGAGTGTCCTTTGCCCAAATTCTTCGCATCACCTACACTCAAAACAAGATCCCGGTCATTCATGAATATTTTTTCGGGGGTTAACAGGTATCCATTGATGCGTACACACATAAACCAATGCGCGGGGGGAGCATCGACTCGGGCACCCGAAAATATGGCCCCCCTAACCCGTGTCGTGAACACGACACGGAACAACGGATGTAACGTTATGATATTGTACCACTCACCGATTTTGATCTTTAGTCTCTCCACGACCCTGAAGTTTGGCTTACCCTCGGCCATCGTCATTTCGCGCAAACCCGGTGCACGTCCACCGCCAATTCATCAACGACGTTTCATTCAAAAAAGTAATTGATTCATGGTTTCTCGGTGTGAGTGTGTTGTGTACGTTTGTGTGTGTGTGTGTTGGCTGTGTCCTTCCTTCCGAAAAGCGTTCCCATTCATGCGAAATGCTCGGGGGACAGGACGGACGGGTGAGCTAGCGCGCGCGCGTGAGCGAGCGACGGTGACGGGAAGATAGTGCAACGAAGACGGCATGAAATGTGCGGGCGAGCCGCGGCGCGCAGGGTTTCCCGTCGGGCGGAAACGTATGTCGGTCATGCGTTCCCAAACGGGCCACGTTTCCGGCCAATCCGCCTAAACTGCTGCCGCTTCACCCGTCGACCGGACGAACGGGCCGACCGCACCGCCACCCCGCACAACAAACATCACCAATACAGACGTTAGTGTTAAACAGATTTTGGGACTCCCCTCCGCACGACAAGTGACGGTCGGCGGTCGGACGAACCGTGGTCGTCGGCTGCCAGCTGCCGCCGCCACAACCATAAAACAACTTAAGACAACGGACGGTATTTACTATTTTTTTCATTTTCGTCGACTGAAATGAAGTTCGGTGCGTTGTCGAGTGACGACCGGTCACTGTCATGAACGTACAGACGGTTCCAAGCCATTATTGATTAAAAGCAAACATTTTTATTCTGTGATATTATTAATGTCTGTGATTAAAAGATACTCTAATTATAGTCTATACAATGATTACAATAATCTAACGTCCGAAGGTCGTACGAATCTTATTAGTTTTTACTAATTACTATTTACTATGTGTCGTGTTCTATAGCTGGTGCTACATATGCTGTAAAAGTGTACAAATTGTATTATTAATATTTTATTAAAATGCCAATGACCGATCTATTATCCACGCTCGGTGACAATCCATACTTCAGCGCAGGTTTCGGTCTGTTCGGGCTTGGTTTGGGGGCGGCCGTGTTGCGCAAGGGCGCTTCAGCCGGTCTAGTGTTGTTTCGCCGAAATTTTATGATGACCCTGGAAGTGCCGTGCCGTGACAAAAGCTACCAATGGGTTCTGCTGTGGGTAACGCAAAAGGCAGCCCGGCGCACTCAGCACCTGAGCGTAGAAACGACTTTCGAGCAAATGGACACCGGACGAGTGAACACCACATATCATTTTTTACCCAGTATTGGAGTACATTTGATCGAGTGAGTATGTCATCCACCTGATACTTCTCTCCACTTTATCTAATCACACATAAATATATTTCTAACATGTCCGTAAAACCACATTTTTTTATGTATCATCAATCCTAAGTATTTGAAATTATTAACTTTACACTATGTACATCATTCCCCATCTTCATATCTAGAAAATTAGGTAGTTATGATTATAAAATATAATTGCTTGAAAATAACAATAGATATACATTGTACCTACTACCTACCTACTTTAATAAAATACTTTTTTGTTAAATCGTTTACATCTATATGATAAAATTAATTTTTTCAGGTACCATGGCAAATATATTCAAGTTACAAGAACAAGAGAACAACAATCGTTAGATTTACATGCTGGTGTTCCGTGGGAAAATGTTGTACTTACCACATTTGGCACAAATAAGTCAATATTCACTAATATATTAGAAGAAGGTAAAATGTAAAATAATAATTTATTATATAGTTACCTACATTACAATTTATTTTGATTATTTTGTCAGGTAGCTCGTCAGATGGCTTTAAAAACATTAGAAGGCCGTACAATAGTATACACTGCATTGGGATCAGAATGGCGTCCTTTTGGACACCCACAAAAACCTAGGCCTCTAAAGTCAGTTGTATTAGATGATGGTATTTCTGAAAGAATATTGAAGGATGTACAAAAGTTTATTGCCAAACCTTATTGGTACATTGAGCGTGGGATACCATATAGAAGAGGTTATTTATTGCACGGACCACCTGGTTGTGGAAAAACATCTTTTATTAAAGCTTTAGCTGGAGAACTGCAGTATGGCGTTTGTTTATTAAATTTAAGTGAACGTGGACTCACTGATGATAGATTAAACTATTTAATGTCTGCTGCTCCTCAAAATACAATTATATTATTAGAAGATGTAGATGCAGCTTTTGGTGGAAGGCACGAATCCAAACAAGGTATTGTTTAATTTCACAGGTGTATATATGTATATATACTTATTCATAAAATAATAATGGATATTATATCTTGAATACATAATAACTTTTTTAGTTGCTACTGCGTATGATGGTCTAAGTCGGGTAACATTAAGTGGCTTATTAAATGCTCTTGATGGCGCTGCTTCATCTGAAGCTAGAATATTATTTATGACAACAAATTACATTGAGAGGTAAGCAAATAATTCTATACTTATTTTATAAAAATACTATAATTTGTCAACTTTTTATATTTAGACTAGATGCTGCATTGATTAGACCCGGTAGAGTAGATTCCAAGGAGTATTTTGGACATTGTTCACAATCACAAATTGAACGAATGTACAATCGTTTTTTCCTAGAAAATAATGACAGTGAAAAATATGCTAAAGAATTTGCAGAAACTGTTTTTAAAACTGGAAAACCTGCAAGCGCAGCTCAAATACAAGGTTATTTTATGTTATTCGAAGACTTTTCTCCCAGTGAATTAATTAAGAATCATAATTTAATTTGGGAAACATAAAAAATTATAAATACAAGTTTGTTATAAAACTATGCAATTTACCTATATGTCTCTCAATTAATATTATTTATAATTTTGAGTGGCTTTCAATCAACAATGAGTGATGTGTATTTTAATGCTGTAATAATACTTAATAGTAAAATAAATAATATATTTATTTGATATGAACAGAGTATTATTTTAAGCATATTTTGTACTTATCTGTTTTACTGCAACACAAAGTACACATTTTTATATGACAATATGAATTGTGAATCAACTAAAAATTATAGAGAGAATAGTTGAAAATAAGAGAACTCTGTACTTAATGGATGTTGATCAGTCTGTAATTAATAGACTCTTAAACTACCGTTTTATCAATAGATTCCTTGAGACTTGGAAGGTGTTAGTAGCTTATTTTCTCAGCACTCATAGCTTGCTACGTGAATTTATTGTTTGGCTCATTGAAAAAGAATATTTGTTTTGTTTGTTTATAGGGTTGTCATTGGTTACAAATTATATTAGTATTAGAGTATGTAGAAATATAGCATACTAACGGGCTTGATTTAAATGCTATTTATATTGTTTTATGTTACGCTTTTATTTAATTTATTTATTTATATTTTAATAACTTTAATTTTACGCTTTCAAACAAGCATTTATTTCGTCCGCCGTTGTGCCACTAGTAATCACCGGAAAGGTCTGTCTAAAGCACGATTAAAGGTATATCTTTAATCAGGGTCTAAAGTCACCAGCCAAAAGTACCACCATCCCTCCCATGATCCTGTAGTTACTCTTAATATCATTCATAGTGCGATCTAGTGTTTTGATATTTTCCACAAGTAATTATCACTTTGTCTTCGACTTTTATCAGGACATCATTGTAAATTATATTGTTGTATGAATGGATGATACATTTGGAATATATTCTTCTAATCTGTGTAAAATATCATCCGCCAAATCATTTTTGTTCTTTTCCCACGGTTGTTGAGGGTTTGAAAGTCCACATGTCACTATTTATATAGCGAAAAGCTCTCTCATCTTTGACGCTGATCTACATTGTGCGGCCTCTTCAAAAGTCAAATCCCAATGACTGTCATTCTCTAACAACTCTCTCGAAATGTCGAAAATTCATGATTATTGAGTTTTTTGAGGTCGTTGAAAGAGGTTGTCCCACGTGGAGTAAAAGTATTCTTAAACAAAAATTTTCCATTTGACTAACATGGACCGTGTAAACTCGACCTAATGTATCTCCAGATTTGACACCAGACCAATTTTGAACAGGAGCATGTATAGAACGGTCTCCCTTTAAACACCTTGAATATTTTGACACCTGCGGTCAGCTTCGCTATTTTTATCTCCCATGAAATAAATCTGTAGAAATTTTGGTTGATCATATGTAGCCAGTAAAGAGCCAATTCGGTGATAAATTAGGCTTTGAATTGTGAACATAGATGAAAATCCAGGAAAAACAACCTCTTTATACCTATACACCAAAAGACATAATTTGGAAACAATTATTATATATCATTATTTTTTTAAAAAAACGCGGCGATTCATTGCTATCGTCCAAAATTAAAGATGTTCTGATGGATGATCTCAGGATGCTCTGACATATAGGTTTGCAAATACAATCGTCCAGAATTTTCAACACTGGCACATGAGATCCATCTTGGATTGATATCAAAGAATTTTGCTTGGCCAGCAACCATCCCATCTGCATGACCTAAAAGAGTTTTCAAATAAAGATTGATATGTTCTACGGATCTCATCACTAAGAACCATGTATATACAGGAAAAGTCACTGCTGGATGTATGCGGTTAGATGGTCGAAAATATTGATTCCCCCTCTAATTGAAAATATCATTACTGCTGAGCAGTAAATAAGAAGTTCCAACATTATTCAAAATTGTCAAAAAAATATGACTCACAGACCATGTGGATTATACAAACACAACATTTACTCATGTTCACCATGCATGAAATATGTCAAATGCACCAAAAAGTATATATTATAGATAATAAAAATTAATGATCTTGGAAGGCAAGAAACACAAAATTATGGCGTTGATTATCCAAAGAACTATCACCATAGTATATAAATATTAAATTATATATATATATATATATACATATTATATAGACAAAAAATGTTTGCATCTAACTATGTCCTTTATGCATTCCTAAACCGGTCATCCAATTACGATGAAAATTGGTACAGAGATATTAGACCTTGGGAAAGAAGATAGGCTACTGCATATTGTCTCGAAACAAGGTAAATAAGACGTCCAACGAGTAACGACCAACCCGGAGATGTTCTCAAACAGGAATATTTTGAGATGATTATTATTATTATTATTTATATATAATACAAATTAAGTGTACAGTTTGCTAGGTACCTGGTTATTATTCCACATTGTTCCAGGTAACTATTATTTAATCAACCCAAAAATTTATATTATGAGAAATACTTAATAATTTACATCATTATTTATTAGTTACTTAGTTTAATTACATTATTTAATGCAAAAGTAGACCAATCAAATAAAATTCTGTTTATTGACATTTTATATTTGTCTAATTTGTTATAGTATAATAAAAAAATTATCAAGAATTAATTAATTAGTGGCAGGTAGTTCAAGTTGGTATAATTAAATACAATTCATACAATAATGTATTTTTTTTTACAACCGTAGTATGTAACATTATCTTAATTTTAAAAATTTACAACTTATCAACCATTTTTAATATATGACGTTGCTCTTGTTCCTGCCATTCTTTATCCCCATCCTCGCCTAGGTTTCCAGCATATTCTATAAACAATATATTGTTTTATTATTAACTATTATTCAATCAACCCAAAAATTGATATTGTGAGAAATACTTAATAATTTACATCATTATTTATTAGTTCATTACCAAACTTTTCTAGATGAATTATTAAATATAGCTTAACAACCTAATGACTAATTAATTAATTAATATTGATTAATAACAATAATATACAGTAACATTAATAATTTATAACTTTATCAGATAGTTACCTCTCATAATTTGACGAATAGTTTTCAATGTTCCACCTCGCATATTTAAAATGTGAGTTACTCTCTTTTTTATGTTTGGGCCACTATTACAAACTTCCAAAGTAATATAATCAACCAGTTGCAAAGAAAATAGACCTCCATTTAAACGTTTCAAATAGATTTCATCTTCATCTTCTTCCCCAGTGTTCTACAAAATGTTTTCAACAATAAAAAATGTAATGGTTACGTAATTATTACTTTACCTTTTCATCAATTTCAGCATCGATCATTTCAACCTTTTCCATATACTTAAAATGAAGTTCCATGAGTCTATCAACTTTTTCCATATCATTTTCAGCAAATTTAGTCATTAGACGTTGTCTTTGTGTACCGCGACAATTACGTAACATATTGGCTATTATTGAAATGACATGTTCTGCAACAATATGTGCATATGAGTATATGAATTTCCTTAAGCCCTTAAATAACAAATTCAATTTAGTACCTTCATGTTCTTCTGTACTAAGCATTCTTTTTCTGTTCTTTTTAGGAGTTTTCATGAATAGTGGGAATATGGTACGAAGTCCCAAAATATCTACAAATTTGTTGCAATTGTCTTTGCCTTGTGGACCTGACAAAGCATGATTCAATACCTTTAATGAACCATTTCTGCTTAATTTTTTTTCCCTAAAATATTTAGAATGTTTTTTAAGCTTTTAATAAATATCAAAAAAAAATAAACAATATGATTGATTAAATGATAAGTTACCTTAATATAAGATTCATAAGCTGAAGTCCTTCACCTCTCAAGAATCTATCTCTGTTTTGTTTATCCATTAAACAAGAACAAAGACAATCAAAAAGATTTTCCATCATTTCTTGTTCATCCGGGGAAGAAGGATCGTGTCTTTTATAATACTAAAAATAAATTTAAACATTGTTAAAAACTATTTGAAATGTTAACTACATAAATATTTACTGCTAGTTGTTGTAATAAATTGTCAATGCCTCCGATTTCTCCAACTAAAGCTCTATTCTCTTCATTGTTTTGTAACAATATAGATAGGATTTCACTACTATAAAGTTTATTACCATCATAAGGCATTTTAGCTTTAATTCTTTTTAAAAGCCATGGAATAAGACCTTGTTTACCAACATCGACCACAACGTCAGGCCTTAGTTCCATAATATTTTCAAATATTCCTAAAGTTGTATGTACACCATTAGCTTCTTCTTTCACAGATTCATCCATACGTTCAAGATTTTGTACTAATAGAGCACATATTTGTTTGCTGAGCAATGCATCAATCAATATTTCTGTACCTTCTTCATTTTCATTTAAAGAATCAAGATCAGTTAGTTCCTAGAACAATGAATGCATTACAATAATAACTTTTAACACATATACTTTAATATTACAAACCTGTAATAAATTGACAACTGCAACTGCTATGTCAGTGTTTTCGTGAGTAAGTAATTCTAACAAAGATAATACAGCTTTTAGGTTGACTAATACAGGATATAAATCTGGAACAGTTGCTATAGCATGCATTTCTGTTAAAATATCGTGCAACTCAATTTCTGATTCCATAAACCTAAATTAAAATAAGTATGATAAAATTATGAATACAAATCATACTTAAAAAATTACTTTTCAGGATTTTCAGGAAATTTTATTCGCATTTCTTGGTTTTTCAGCACTTTTTTTTCAAACAATAAAATCATGCGTTTTAAAGCTGCTTCATCTAAGACCCCGTCCTATGAAAAAAATAAAATTAATATCTTATTTAAATCTCAAATATTTAGATATATTATTTTATTTTATTATTATTTGATGTGTTCCTTACATCAGTACCAGCAAGATTTTCATCAACTAGTTTTTGCACCATATCTTGCCGTTCTTGTTTCATTCGCTGTTCTTCTACGAGTCTTTCTTGTTCTGCTTTTAATCGTTCTTGCTCTTGTTTCTCTATTTGTTGAACACGATGTTTGGCTAATCGTCTAAGTTTTTTCTGTCGTTCATAATCTGTCTCATTTTCTTGAATTTGATTAACTTCTTCTTCAGGTAGTGGTCGTTTTGGAGTGTTAGCAGGCTAAAATAAAACCACATTACATTAGGTATTAATACCTATAATGATAAGTATTGCCTAATTATTTGAGTATTTGACAGGCATGTATTGTTTGTTACATACTTTGTAGTCCAACAGTTCTCCGATATCCATGATAGTATTTAAATAAAACTAGTTTAGCCCAATTTCTTGGAATCTTATTAACCCAACTTCGTTGTGTCACAGTCGAAGTTTGAAATTAGATTTAATATTATGGACATTTATAACGTTATTTTAAGTTTTAACATTATCTTTATTCTATGTTAACATGTATTGCTATATTATAATTCTTCGAATTAGTCGATGTGATAATATTGATAACGATATTTACAAATGATTGACATGGTATTGGTCACGGACTAAGGTATAATATCTTGGTCCGTGGTATTGGTCCCTATCATGGATACTGGTATCGACATGGTTGGAGGGTAGTAGAGGAACGGTACCCAAATGTTTTGACACCGCCACTCAAAACAAATAGGGGTAAAAGCGCTCCTAGTAACAAATAACGTAACTGATATAATAATTAGGTGTAATTTCGGGATGGGGGTACTTTTCCCGAAATTTCATAGACCTATAAACTAAAAACTTAGTTTATAGGTCTATGTGTAATTTACATAGAACAATCATTGTATTTTTATAACACATGTGTAGATGGCGCTTTTACCCCTAGTTAGTAGTCGTACCTTTCAGCCAAGGTTTATAGATAATAGATTATAGATTATCTATAAACCTTGCCTTTCAGCAGAGCTGCAGCGTTCGAAACATTTGAACTTCACTGATAAGCTGCTCGTTTCCAGTCACCCTCACCCATCACGGTTTAAAATATACAGACTTCTATAATATCGTGACAAATTATATAATGACGTATAATATTATAGAAGTCTGTGTTTCCAGTCCATTACAGTCCATGGTTATTGGTAACTATATTATCTATATCGAGGTATAAGTGGTGAAGCAAATTAACAAGACGTGCTATGGTGGAAACAATTTGTAGGTACCTTCCTATTCCGGATGTTCAGTATATTATGAGTAAATTAACATCCCCCCCCCTGACTGTTTTCGATCTAGTAGGACATTTCCCCCCTATTTTTTTAAGTTAATTATTGACTAATAATATTGAATTTAATAAAATAATATAATTCATTTTTTAATATGAAATTTTTTATATTAAAAAATCCATCCATATAAAAATGAATGTATGTGTGTTTGTGTGTCCATATTACCATGGCAACCAGCCCCAGGAGGAGATACAGAATGTTTGTCTGTCTGTGTGTGTGTGTCCTTTGGTTGCCATGATTGATGGTTACCATGGGTTTTGGAACTATTATAATAATAATTTGTGGTTGCCTGGTAACGGAGTGCACGGGATCATTTGGTACAGAGATAAATTAGACTTCTAGGCATAAGATAGGCTAATTTAAAACGAGATAGGACCAGGGAGGTGCTCAAATAGGGACTGTGATTTCCGATGGAAATTTTTGTTTATAAATGGTTGCCATGGGTGTCAAAGCCATTATAATAATAATTATTGGTTGCCATTGATTTAAAATTGCTGTTATGGTAAACGTTATATTATACAATAAAACATATTATTTTAATGGGCCACGAAGTGCATGAGAACAGCTAGAAAAATATGTAATAACTTAAAAATATGATAAATATAAAAACTACTCCTGTTGATAGTTAGCGCGCTATTACCTTCCTCCAGGTGTTCAGAGGGCTCTCGAGATTGTGTATTTGAGAATTAGATTAAATACACCGTACAATATAATTTTATGTAAAAAAAAACATATAATGTAATAACTGCAATCAATATACAATATTATATTAATTACCTTACCTGATTCGCAGTTGTTTGTGGATAATTTAATAATAATAATATTTATTTTAATAATAATAAATATATAACACCCTAAGGGGTAAAAGTACAGTAAGTTTAAATTAACAATTAAATACAATTAAATCAAATTAAACATGTAGATTTAAATTATAAGTACAGGATTTTATCTTAGTATAGGAGTCGAAAAAAAATCAAAATTATGAATTAAATTGCATGATGTTGTTAGGCGGCACACCGGACTATTAGTAAAGTAATTATTTTTTGAATTAGGAATAGAAAAGGGTGGGTTAAATCCAGTCCTGTAAAATATTTAAGTAAAAGTATTTGAGTAAAAATATTCAAATACTTTTTTAAGTATTGAATAACTTTTTAAATACTTTCAGCATGAAGTATTTTGAATGGTATTTTAAATACTTTTTTTTGTATTAAATACTTTTTGGTATTGAATACTTTGGTTTTTTATTTCGAACATTTTATTTTTATTCGAAATAATTGGTTGGAAAAATATTATTGTCAACTACAATAATAGAATAATAGTTTTATTTAATATTCTGTATTTTTGTGTTAAGGTCGCTCCACACTATGCATGTTCCGCGTTTCGCGTTTTGCGTTTCACGTTTCGTAGTGTTTCATAGCGTTTCGTAGAAAAGGTATACACAGTACACACTATGCATTTTTCGCGTTTCCCGTTTCGTGTTTTACGTTTCGTAGTGTTTCGTTCAGTTTTCAGTTTACTGTTGCTTAGTACGATTATTTCGTGTGAACATACAGGTTGTTTATTCTTTTTTATTTAAATAAAAATGAATAGTGATAGCGAAGATGAATTATCAATCACTAGTGCAATTTATATTGTATTGGCTTCAAAACTAAAAAAAAAAAAAAAAAAACCAAAAACACAAAGATGGTGGACTACAACTTTATTTAAAAATCGAGATCTATATGTATAATATTTATTTTAATAATATCCTATATATTATATATTATATATATATATATATGTATTCTATATAAATGTTGTAGATACAGTGGTAATAAATTAATGAATGACCTATCATACGAGTGTTCTAGAAAATTCGAAAATTTTTGTCGAATGACTTCGGCAGATTTTGAATATTTACTTAATTTAATTGGTCCATCTATTTCTAAACAAGACACTCACTTAAGAAAATCTATACCTGCTCGGGAGCGTTTAGCTGTAACTTTACGGTTTTTGGCCAGTGGAGATAGTTAGGTAGCAAAGTTTAAGCTACTTGTTCAAAATGTCACTTCAAGTTATTTCATTAATAATAATTGAAGTGTGTGAAGCATTGAAAACAAAACTTTCTGATCAAGTAAAGGTAATTTATTGTAAATTAATAAATATTTAATAGTATTTAACATAATTAGATATTGCTGAAAAATGTTTTAATTAGTATTTTTATTTTAAATTTTGATTTAACCAATCATAGTCCAATGTCCCTTCAATAACTTTAGTTGACGCCTCTGTTTGGTTGTTGAGTGGTGGAGATATTATATAGTGATGAACGACTGGGTGTTGAGGAATTGGAT
>NC_042494.1:112462355-112463485 GCF_005508785.2 Acyrthosiphon pisum | reverse complement strand
ATTGCTCTAAACATCAAATTACCTATTTCATTCATCACATAATGACGAGTTATTTCGTCCATTTTTCGAAGTTTTGTTGCTACCAAAGCACCATAAATATCATATTCGTCCTTCTCCATTTTTGTTTGGCTCTCTTTTTTTTTTTTGCATTAAATACTCGTATGCCTGGGACACACGTATTTCATTTTCATCTTTCTCTTTTTTCTTCTTTTTTTCGGGGAGCCATTGCAGGTGCACTAAATGTATTTTTTTCTATATTGGTAGTGTCACTCGACCAATCAAGATTTTTTTGTCCTTCATATTATTGTCTCCTTTGGTGGTGTCGACATTATCTTCCGTGATCTCAACGTAACTATCATTATTTGGATCATCGCTGACATCATGTTCATCGTTGCTTTCACTACTATCTCCCTATTTTAAAAATACTATAAATCATGATTAAATTATATTTACATAATTTTATTATACTAGAATTATTTTTTTTATAGACTCCAAGAACTTCAAAAGATCGCTGACGTATATGAAAAAAAATGGAATTTTCCTAATTGTATTGGTGCCATAGATGGGAAGCATGTGGTCATACTTTCTCCTATTAATAGTGGTAGTGATTATATTAATTATAAAGGAACATTCAGCATCGTTCTAATGGTCTTGTGTGATGCTGACTATAATATAATTACTTACGCAAATATCGGATCACAAGGTAGAATATCAGATGGAGGTATTTTTCGTAATTGTACATTGTCAAAGAAATTAAAAAACGGAACGTTGAATTTGCCCACACCAAGATTTTTGCCTCAAAAATTTAAGCCTGTCCCATATGTTATCGTAGCTGATAATGCATTCACCATTACAGGAAAATCTGTTAGTCCCTTATAGTGGAAACCATGATAGTGGATCATTTCAAAGAATTTTTCACTATAGGTTATCTAGAGCTCGTAGAACTGTTAAAAATGTGTTCGGAATTATGTCCGCAGTTTTTCGTGTTCTAAGAAATTAGAAAACCTATTTTATTAAATCCTAATAAAACTCGATTAGTCACGGAGTGCTGTGTATTATTACATAATTTTTTAAGAAGAAGCAAAGAATCGAAAAATATGTACACACCACCAGGAACATTTGACACGGAA
>NC_042494.1:112459121-112460879 GCF_005508785.2 Acyrthosiphon pisum | reverse complement strand
ATATTATCAAAATATTAATGAACCATAATCTTAAATAATTGAACCACTCTGAAACATTATGGTATGTGGCTCAAAATATAATAATATAAGAAATGATTTGTGTAACCGGCCCTAAATATATTTTTTTATATTATTGTGAATAAAGTAATTTATATATAACCTATTTACGTGGAACCTTGTTTTACATTTTCAATCCTTGAAACATTTTATAAATTTTTAACTACAAAATAATTTTTAAATTTTTAATTTGATAAATTTTGTCAATATTTGAACTTTAAATGATTATAAAAAAAAATTGTGACTGGATTTTTAATGTCATTGGTACAATATATTAAAAGCCTTTTATTAAATGTTCAAGCTTTTTTAAAATTTTATTGGTATTTATAGAAAAAAAAAACTAAAAAAATTGAAAACTGAAAATGTTCGTTAACTGCTCAAAATAAGTAAAAATATTTTGAAAATGTTATCGTGTATATAATATGCTAATAAAAATATTCAGTCAAAATTTCGTGTATCTGCGGTCATTTGTTTTAGAGTTACACCAAAAACCCAAATTGATTTTGCGTAAAACTTCCCGTCTTTCCTAAGTTTTCCTTCTGTTTTTCACGATACTTTTGAAGCTACTGGAAAATTTTAACTTTTTACCCCCAAAATACCAACTAGATTCACTTTCCTATCAGAAAAGATATTGTGGAAGAAAATTTAAGCACTCTTATTGTCCTAAAAGGTGATGGCAGACAGAAAAATAAAAAATAAAAATAAAAAAAACACTCATCATTATTAAAACAATACATTCATCGCTCGGCTCAGAATCTAAAATGTATAATTGTTTGAAAATATCAATCAATTAATAATATGGCATAAGTCTAGTTTAGCGGCCACTCGAATTTTTCGATTTTTTTTTCGGAAACCCATGTATTTTAACGAGTCTTAAACGATGGTGTAAAAATAAATTTGCGGAAACCATTAGTTTTGAAGTTATAGACTTACGAAGTTCACGATTTTCGGTTTTTACCCATACGCGTGACGGGATATTTTCGATTTTCGGAGCAGAGCGACTGCACCGAGGAGCAAAACGTGTAATCATAGACAAGTATATAAAAAAGTAAACAAGTATATACCTAATCACTGCACATACTATACGACATAACTTACCCTGTGACCTACTTGATGTGGTGTTGCATAGCAAGTCGAGGGATATTTTCGATTTGCGGAGCGGAGCGACGGCGCCGAGGAGCGCAGCGACGAGTGCCGCTAACAAGGCATCACTGCCCATACTATACAACATAACTTACCCTGTGATCTACTTGATGTGGTGTTGCATAGCAAGTCGAGGGATATTTAAATATTTTCGATTAAATCGTGCTTTCTGTAGAACTACGTTCTGTGATTATAATTTCAGGCTTTAAACTTTATGGAATTTAATTTTCCGGAAAATTATGGTCGACGTTATCACTTTCTGTATAACTACGTTCTGTGATTATAATTTCAGGTTTTTTACTTTCTGGGATGAAAATTCTGTATACATATTTTATGTTCATTTTATTTTCAATATGAAAACAATTCTGGAACGTTAATTTCCAGTATTTTATTTTTTGTAATTTTTCTTTCTGTCATTTTATTTTCTGTCATTATATTTTTCTGTTAAATTTAATTTATGGATTACTAACGTTCGGTACATTTATTTTCGGGAAAATGATGCGTGTTATGTTCCAAAAAAAAAACGGCCAGAATGTAGATTTGTCGAATGTTAAATAA
>NC_042494.1:112454367-112456945 GCF_005508785.2 Acyrthosiphon pisum | reverse complement strand
ATAAGATACATTATACAAACTGCGTCAATTCATTTTATATACCTATAGGTACGTATATACATTATAGGAGTGTCGATTCGATAACATAAATTATATCGGTACCTACATCATATTAACCTATGTGTTATTATTTAAATATAATTATGTATTTAATATAATATTAATATTTTCATATATGTTTATATTGTTAAAATTGTAGGCTAATAACCTAAGCTGTTGAAGCCTTGTTCACTAATTAAAAAAATTATGTATTTTTGTTATTTATTTGTCCCTGCATAATATGTATATTTTATAATCACTGTTTAACGTGGTTACTAATATTGTTTGCCATTATTGCTAAACATTGTTGTAAATTCCATGTTGAATTAAATATTAAATTTCTTAAACTACTTCTACTGACATTTAAGTCATCTAACTGGCTAGTAAGTACTATAAGTATACATTTAAAAATACATTTGGATTTACCTTACCAATTTGTATGTAACATGACAAATTTAATTAAACGATATACGCACATAATATCACATAGGTTAGGTTAGGTTATTTATATTATAATAATTTATGGTATCCTATCAATATGTATATACGGTATAATAGTATAGGCATATAAAATAAATTGCCGCAGTTTGTATAATGTATCTTATCGGCTATGTCCAGTGTTGTGTTTTATCTAGATAAATTTATCTAGATAAAATTTAATTTTTAAATATTTATATTATAAATTATAATTAATGTTAATTAGGTATTTTATATATTCTGATTACAAAATAGTAAATTTATATTTAAACATTATAATTTATAATTTATAAATATATCTAAATATATTTTTCATTCTTAAATTATTAGATATTTCATGTTCATATTTTAATGTTCTTAGTAATAACTAATAAACGTTTCGGGTTAACTACGTGTCTACCCGGTCTACGTATCCAGCGTCGTATTCGCCGACTGTCAACAGGATACCCGCATTCTGCAATTAAATGTTGAAACTATCACAAAATAAAATTATTATTGATTAATTTATTAATAATAAGTATGTGTGAGTGTGGTACTGCGGATCTATATGCGGTTCTATTAATTATGTTCATTAGGTAAAACATAAATGAATTATTAAAAAATATAATATATGTACTATGTAGGTATAAAGTAAATTTCAAGTCGAAATAATATTTTGAAGTTTTGTTTTTTGGCATCAAATTTTATGGTGTTTTGAAAATTGCCCTTTACTTAATTACTTAAAAAAAAAAAATACTTTTTGAAATAACATTTAATTGACTTATAAAGTTACATAATTCACAACTGTTATGAAATTTAGATGTGTTACATAATATTATGAATTATATAATATACTTTATTCACCTTAGGTTTGTAATAAATAGGTAGATAGGTAAATATTAAAAAAAAATTTTATCTTTTTTTTATCTGGATAAAAAATAATGATTTTTTATCTTTATCTAGATAATTAAATTATTATGTATCTTTTATCTTCATCTAGATAACTATTCAAGCAATTATCTTTTATCTTTATCTAGATATTTAAAAAATTATCTTTATACAACACTGGCTATGTCACAGTTTACATATCGACTTTTCAAAAAAGTTAATTTGACCGCGGTTTACATGCAGCCGTAGGAAGTATGGGTGTCAATTTATCGAATCTGGATTTATCACTTAATTCAAATTAGCACCTAGTATCAGTTCCGTAGCCAGAAAAAAATGTTGGGGGGGGGGCACTTAATTTTTTTTCTCTGGCCTTTGAAAAGCTAGAATATCTAATTAATAATTATGACCTCTTTGTTCATAAAGTGTAGGTATCTACTACTCGTTCTATGACTATATTATATTTATGTTAACAAGTACCTACCTGTGGCACATACATTGGCTACATTTTAATATACCTAACAATGTATTAATATTATTGTAAGCCTTAGGTTAATGTATTCATCAATATTATTATCATTATATCAAAACGTGTTGTAAACAAAACATTCCATATTTGGTTCGATTATTATTAAAATTTACTAACAAAAATACAAGACTATATTAAGGTTGTTGAAAGCTGGTAGTTTTTTCGTGCAATTAGATCAATAAGCGGAAAAAAATATACTTCCAGAAATCCAATTTTAATTTCGAAAAAAACATAACAATTTCTCTCCTTTTTGTGTGTTTTGTTGGAAGCGATTTTTTTTTTTAGTAATTCAAAATTAAAAGTGAATTTTGAAAAAAAAAAAAAAAGAAAATTACTCTGGTACTATAATATTAATTAAACAATACTACAGATCATAGATCCATTTCCTACATAATCTAGAAAAGAGATTAAAGAATTCAAATATATGTTTTCAAAATTAAAATAGCCAAAAGGGCTTTTGGTACTGGGTATATTTGTCTTCCACTTTTTGGGAGTTTTGTGGCACATGTAAGTTGAACATTTTTTTATCACAAAATATAGTAACGTGACTGCGCGTATGTACTTTACTGGGATTCAAGAATCTTAGCCGTCGTTTATCTTAAATTACATATAGCGTTCGGGGAACTCGCACGCACTAATGATCAGTCACTACACACATGGGGCGTAACT
>NC_042494.1:112440956-112451393 GCF_005508785.2 Acyrthosiphon pisum | reverse complement strand
GACAGCCTTAACTTTTAATTTTTATCAAACATATAATATATAATATAAAACAAGCTAAAAAAAATGTCGGGGGTGGACGTGCCCCCAGTGCCCACTCCCTGGCTACGGCACTGCCTAGTATTAATTATTAAATAGACAGTAATAAATATTGATAAATGCATGGCATCTGGTGGTGTATGAACTAAACAGTTATGGTGCCATAGTGGTCAACAACGATAACCACAAATTGAGAAAAAAATTTAAATGTATTTTATAGGTGGTTAGCTCCCAGTGGTAGCGCCAGGGGTGGGTCAGGGTACGCCCAGGCCCACCTTAAAAAGTCTTGCCCCCCCCCCCCGTTGCCCACCCCAAAATTAAGGGGCTCCAGCGTATCATGTTTTAAGGAGTAATATTTAGGCAATTCACATGACATTAACATTTGGGCCATTTCGATTCCGAGAATCGCTGTAATGCCGCGATGGACAACCACCAATTGTCACACACTCACGCACATGTCAATACTTGGGGAAAAATGAAATATGTTGTTTGCATAACTATAAAAACTACTAAAAGCGGTAGTAAATTAAACATATTTCCTGAAGTTCGATTGCAATTTCGAAAATATGGTTGAATTTTTAAGCTTCTAGACTATGCTTTTTAGAAATCACTTTTTTGATTAAAATCTGATGTGCCCAAAATAAATGCAAATGTAATGCAATTATATCATGGGATTTTTGAAAAAAAAAATCCTTATTTTAAGGTCCTCTAAAATTGAAAGATGAAAATCGACTTCATGAGAAACCTAGATATTTTGTCAAAGAGTTCATACATGATACGCATGTATAAAAAATTTAAATCGGACATTCCGATGTATACTTATGTAATATTGTAATTTACCACCGCTTATTGATCTAAAACGTATGAAAAATACCTGTACTGCAATCCCCTTAAAAGTTAAAATGTAAAATAAATCATATAATCGGCTATTAAAAATTATATCTCATGATTTATAAGAATATACAAATTACAAATATTGAGTGTAAGCTTCCTTTTGAATGGGTTGAAAACTAAATGCACTATGCACTCAAACCTCATAGCCCATAGCCGATAGCCCATAGGCGACGTGTGTTCACCAGCGTCTGAATACGAAAATAATAAGTAATTAGTAAATACTTTTAAAAAAAGAATGCTTATTGCGTAAGTTGTATATTTGATTGGTATTACAACATATTATAATATTTTTATTGTAATTTATAGTTATGTTTTAAAATAGTTAGGTAATTGGTATACTCAATTATACTACAATTAATGTCTGAAGGTTTGCTGGGTGTTGGGTGTAATTTTTTAAGTATAAAAAATATTTATTAATTATTAAAAAAAAAATACAATTAATACATCATGTTTACAAATCATTGTTTTAGTAAGTTTAAAAGACGAAGTTTAAAAAAAAATTGAGGAAATGGGGGTTTGAACCCTGTTACTGGCCGGCACTTGCGCAAAAGTCTGCCACTACTAGATATTATTTTATATAATGTATGAAGTAAACATTTTGGCCTCAGTCTGGCCCATCTGGTAGGTACTAAATTTCTGGCACCGCGACTGTTAGCTCCACCAACCATCATCATCATGCAATAAGTAGAAAAATGAAATGGTCCCCTGCAGCTGTGGTGGACTGAACTTAAATTTTAAATGACGCATTAGGCTCCTAATATATTGTTACTATAGCAGTTGAAAAATATTAAAAATACATAGTCACAATTTTTTGTTTATAAACATTTAAAATTCGAATTTTGACAAAATGTATCAAATTTAAAATTTAACAATTATTTTGTGGTTAAAAACAATTTATAAAATGTTCAACTTTTATAGCGGAGGCCTCTGCAGTCTGTTCATCATTTCAATCAATAAGTATTTTTATTTTTATTTTATTTAGCTATTAATTACCATAAATTGTTCTTATTGTTCTTTTTTTGTAACGGTTTGATAATAAAAAATGTATGAAACAAAAAAAAATCTTTAAGTTTTTTACTACCTATTTTTTATGTTTTATAGCGCATATTATTAAGCATAACTTACATTTCATAGAAAATATATTTCAGTTTTCTAATAAATTAAAGTTCACTCTTTAGTAATTACTAAATACTAATTTATAATCATAAATAATAATATGTTTAGAATAGATTTTCAATAAAAATAGTGTTATCTTTGCCAAATTTAAACGAAATAGGTACCTACTCGCGAGTCGTGGTTGATATAGAACAGCAGTTCTGAACATTTTCATATCTGAGTACTTACCACCTGTACAACCTAACCTACACAGTTTGAGAATATTCATGTACCACTTGACCAAAATGTATCGATTTAAATTTAAGTTTATAATCTGTAGGTAGTATGGAGATTATCATTATCTTAATAATTATTTCTACGATTACAAATGATCTCCACGTAGTCGATATATTTAAAACCTGCTAATATCAAATAAATCAAATGGTAAATAATAATGGGTTATATCTAATGTGAATGATGATCAATTCAATTTTTTTTTTATAAAGGGATATTTTTTTTCGCGTACCACCTATGATGACGTTATTGAGAAACGCCTGTCTAAAATATTCTTCTTTTTTTTTGTCTTTAAGCATTTTAATTTACAAGAGTTGCCAAGATATTTTCCTTTAAAATAGTCCAATGAATAACAATAATAAGTCAATAAAAAAATGTATAATGTCAGTATATAATTAGAATTACAAAAAAAGATAGAAACATACTTAAATATTAATATATAATATGTGTAGGTACATAAATAATGTTTGTTATTTGTTTTTTTTTTTTGTGGAGTGAGAGGCTACTTACTAGGTAGAATACTACTGAATACCTGGCATTATATGAATATGAACAAGCTCCCTTGAGATTACTTTGCTAGTTCCTATAAGCATAATATACCAATATACCATATTAATACCTTATAATGTATAAGTTTAAAGTGTGAGGTTTATGAATAAATAAAAAATGCAGTTCAAATGTTTTTCCAGGCATTTATTTTCTGATTAATCTTAACTCCAAGACCATTATATGCGAATGAACATTTGTTCCAAATGTTTTGTATAATAAATTAATAAATCCTGTGGAACAAATAAATTATGGAACAACAAACGTTCATCGGAACAAAGCTATATGTAAAAAGATATATAATTGAATGGATGTCAATTGAAACAAATGTCTTTCGACGAATGTAAATAGGAACAAAGGTAAAACTTGGAAATTAATATCAATGGAATAAGTTGACTTGGAAAAAAAATGTGGAACAAAATGTAGTTTCCAAAATGATGATTGATGACAACAAGCATTATTAAAGGGTTTGATATAGCTGCTATAAAGGCATAGACACAAATAACGTTTAAAATTTGAGGGCAGATGAAACCCTACTATAATAATATTGAAGAAGCTTAAACAACATTTATTGTGAGGTAATGTTGGGGGGGGGGGGGCTATTGAAATGTTTTAAAACCCCTCCTCATAGTTGCACCTATGTATATCCGCAAAATATAGCCTATACGTAAATGTACGTAAATAATATATAGGTACCTATACGTAATTTAAAAATTTTAACTTTCTGAGAATTAATTTTCTGGAAAATTATGATCTACAGTATCACTTTCTGTATAACTACTTTCTGTGATTATAATTTCAGGTTTTTAACTTTCTGGGATTAAAATTCTGTATACATATTTTATGTTCATTTTATTTTCAATATGAAAACAATTCTGGAACGTTAATTTCCAGTATTTTATTTTCTGTAATTTTTCTTTCTGTCATTTTATTTTCTGTCATTATATTTTTCTGTTAAATTTAATTTATGGATTTACTAATGTTCGGTTCATTTATTTTCGGGAAAATAATGCGTTCCCGTTTAATATCAATGGTTACTACTCAAGTACTCAGCGCATTAATTGAATCATAGATAATATTATCTATATATATAAAAATGGAGACAAAAATGTATAACATTGCATCAGTTGAGAACGGCTGTGCCGATTAATTTGATTTTTTTTTTTAAATGATAGAGAGTGTCGGGGAGCGGGTTTATAGCATAAATTATGGACCTAACTCCTGTGTCCAGAATATTTAGAGACAAAAACTGAGTCACGCCAGTGGCGCCCTCTAGCAGATAAAAATAAAAATATTATATAATATAAATAATAATAATATAAATTCAGTAATAGCAGGGCTTGAAATCGATTTCGAAATCGATATTAAAAATCGGTAAAAATCGAAAAAAAAAACAAAAAAAAAAATATATTTTTAGTCGAGAACGGCTGGTCCGATTTGGCTCAAATTTTTTTTAAGATGTTCGTAACTGCCAGGAGAAGGTTTTTACGAAATAAAATTTTAGGAAAATCCACCGGAAACGTAGAAATCTCAAATCTGTATGTCAAAAATACAACAGTGGTGCAACAGTGCATTATATTATATTGGTTGCTATTGGTTAATCGGGCATGTTTGCTGATTTCATAAAATATAAAAATGAATCGCGGAATGTGTTGCTAAGTGCAATAATTCTACTGTACGTGTGTTGTGACTGAACTCCTAAATGGTTAGACCGATTTGAATGAATTTTTTTGTATGCGTTTGCGTTTATTCATCTGATTTTAGTACGGTTAGGTTAGGATAGGATTTTGTATTAATTGATTATATCAATCCACTGTAGGTAGAATACGACAAACTTGGTATAACTTTGATACTTTAGAGTTAAATCATACACCTACGTACAAACTACAAACAGCACGGGGTCCGCGATCTACCGTAGGTAGATTGCCTAGGTACCTGATAATATACTGCTGCGAATCATAATTTTTATTCCGGGAAACGGAAAAGTTAAGATTAATTTTGAAACCATACACCGAATATTAAATAACGAATTGAACAAAGTTTGAGTCGCATAAAGTTGGTATACTTATAAAGGGGCAACGAAGTGCACGGGTTCAGCTAGTATTATTATAATATTAAAAATGTATTATATTTTAATCAAAATTAAAAATTAATTAATGATTTGAATGTTTTCATCGCTACCGTTGGTTTTATTTGGCGCCACATTTATATCTTAAATCATATTCATGCCTCGTTTAGTCGTTTTCAGTCCATTATAAATAATTATTGTTCAGTGATTGTAATATGGGGATATGTCATTATATTATTGCCTAATTCATACTATTCGTGGGTATATCTCAATTCTTTAATAGTGTATTTGTGTTCCACTTATTATCCATTTTCCACCCATAGACATAATAATAAACTAACCATCTGCTGGGTAATGGCATGATAACGAACATTTATTATATTTTGTTTTATTTTATTTTTATTTTATTATATTATTATATTATTTAATATGTTTTCTTTATCATGGGTAATGGGTTCTTTGGTAATGGGTTCCACCCACAGATCTGTGATTCCACCCTTTTGATCACGGACTAAGATACTATATATTGATAAATATCATAAACTAACGCCCTCCCTGCTGGTCGCAAAATCTGTTTGTATTTTCCTTGAGATAATTCTCAGATTGAGGTTAATGTTTAAATTTTTCCGCTATTTGAAAATTGATAATAAATATTAAATTTGTTTGAAACTTCGAGAATCGTTTCTTCAAAATGTGAATTTTTCTAAAATATTCTATGTTTTTATTTTCTTTATTTCTTATTAAAATTTATAATATTTACTATAAGTATAAACATTATATAGTGGCGAGTAACCTAAACATTCGTGTATATTATTATTATTATTATTAATACTAATAAACACTAACACTACTCTAATGATGAAGTTATAATTAAAAGTTAGAACTATTACTGTTTATTAAAGGATGTTTAATCTATTTTATATTGTTATTATTTATTATTATAGTGAATTAAATAAATCAGAAGTGGATGGTTGCTTAAAAAAACATTTATAATGGCGGCAGTTGTTAAAACCGAACCGATGTTGGATCATGAATCGATAATGGACAAATATCGTTCAGATATTACATTGTTAACAGATCCAAGTGTCGAAGATGAACAAAAATTAAAAATTGTCCAAACTTTGAATGAAAATTTTGAGGTATAAAATTAATCTTTTACTAGGGAAGTAATAATAATTTTCTCTATGTTGTTACACTAAGCCATAAAATATATTTTCATCATGCATAGTACCTTTGCATTATGGGCATATTTTTATTTGCACATATTATTCATATAACACATTAAAATATAATTGAATATTTACAACTGAATTGTAACTACACACTAACCATATTAGTATGGTTTGTTATGTATTCTTTGTTCAAGTTATATTATGATTTATTCTTTACCACCTTGTTTGTTGAGGACTATTTTAAAGTAATTGTTTTCAATTGTTATAACTTAAAGCTAATAACTTATCTTTTAGCAAAACTAATATTTTTTTTTTTTCAATTGAATCTAAACTTCATTTTTGAACTCAATCATTCAATTAGTTTCAACTTAGATACAATTTTACTGTACTTAAAAGAAATGTAAATGTTTACAAACACTATAAAATAAGATTTTTGGGGGCTTCTATATTTACCTACTCGAAATTGCAACTAATTAATGCACTTTAAATTAAAAGTTCATAATATAACTAACAACATTAGTTTATTTATTTTTGTTATTTAAAATTTTCTAGATGATTGTGGATTCTCATCAATATCCTACATTTTTAGAACATATGATTAAACATTTTATTCGCATTTTAGTTGATGGAGAACCATATTTTATAGCGGAATATCATATATTTGTAAGTTTTGAAGTACACATAATAATTGACGATAATTGTATGATGTTTAATTTTTCTATTCTAACTAAATTAAACTTGAATGTTATAAACTTATACAAATGAATTGACCTAGATTAAAAAAACTAGATTATTAATATGATGTATTACTACAAAATTAATAAAATTATACTTATAATTTATATGTAATCTGTGTTTATAGCAAGTAAGAAAACTGGTATTAGAAATGATATATAGACTACCGTGTAATGAATTTCTAAAACCTCATGTTGATCGGCTTGTAACATTGTGTATGAAGCTCATTCAAACTGATAATGAACAAAATGGAATTTCATGTATACGTATTATTGTTGAATTACAAAAAAATTTCAGACCTCCATATAACACTGAAGTAAGATAAAAATAATTTTTAATTAATCAAATACAACTATGTAATAGTTAAAATTTGCATTGTGTATATTGTATAATAGATTAGTAAATTTCTTCAAAATACTAAAAAAATTTATTGGGATATACCTGACAACATGGAAAAAATATTTAGCATGAGAACCCAACAAAGACTGCGTATTAATGATCTGTCTACAGTTGATATAAGTGAAATTCTGGATAATACATATTCAACAATTGTTATTAACTGTGAAACATCAGAAAATAATGTTGAGACGGTAAATTTAATATTATATTATATTAAATAAGTAACTTAAAAATTGGAACCTATTTTAGTATTTTATTTTATTCACTATTTTATAACTCTATGTTTTGCTTAGTATAACGTTATTCCGCGAAGTATTTCATCATTAAAAATATTGCAAGAATTGCCGATTGCAATTGTACTTATTTATCAACTTTACAAAGATAATGTTAAAAGAGAACTTAGTGAATATATTCCAACCATTATACGGATTATACCTCTACAACCATCAACGCTTTACAAGTATATAATCAGAGTATACAAAATTGATAATTAACTTAATTCATAACTGTATAAAATATTTATAGATCACATTCAAATTATAACAAGGAAATTTTGGTTGAATTGGTATCGGCCCAAATTAAAGTTTTATCTTATCTAGCATTTGTTATTAAGCCGTTTACAGAAATTGTAACTGTTCATTCTACACAATTAGTTGAAGGAATGATTGGAATGTTGGAATCATGTCCTATGGAAGTAACACATCTTAGAAAAGAACTTTTGATCGCATCAAGGCATATTCTTAATACAGAATTACGAATAAGTAAAAATAAATTGTTGTTCTTTAAATTTAAAATTTTTACTTTTGTTTGTTTTTTAAGAATTTATTCCTTACATGGACAAATTACTTGATGAAAATACACTACTTGGCCGAGGATGGACTACTACAGAAAATTTAAAACCACTGGCGTATAGTACTATTGCTGATCTTATTCATCATGTTCGAGTTCATTTATCACTACCAACAATTGTAAAAGCTATTAATCTTTTTGCAATCAATGTTCATGATCATAGTTTAACTCCTAGGTAAGAGAAAATAAAACACTGTATGTAATAAAAACTAAAATGTAATTTATAAATAAAAAAATGTTTCAGTATCCAGTTAATGTGCTGTAAAATGTTAATGAACTTGGTAGATTGTATAAGACAAAGAAATGGCGAAGATGTTCCCAATTTAAAATGCACTCAAGGAGAAACAGTCAGTTTTGATCTTTTAATACGTATTATTCAAGTTTATGTGCTAAAACTCAAAGTGGTTTCTAAATTATACATACCAGCTATAATTTCTAAAAAGTATGCTTTATTCAATAAAATATGTACATTTTTAAGGTGTTAAATTATTAAATTAATATAAATTACTATTTTAGTGTCACTAAATCATTATCATCTGAATCATCACACATTCCAGACATCAATGAGGGTGAAATTATTGACGAAATTGTAAAAAAAGAAGAAAAAGAGTTAACTAATAGTCCTAGTGGAAAAAAACTTCAAGAAAAAACAAAATATGTGTTCTCTTCATCACCAACAGCTTTATTCTCATTGCCGGAGTGTAGGACGTTAGTCAAAGTTATAATTTGTGGTATAAAAACAGCAGTTTGGGGTATTGCTACAGTTAAGGTACATTAATATTAAGTATATATTGTTATTAAACAATTGAGAATAAAGATAAAATACGAAAATATCTCATTATTGTAGATTAGTATTCAAATAATCGTATACCATTATTTATTTCTATCTAAAAAATGTATTATGCCACATTATTTTTATCTTCAATTTCAGACTAACAAAGAAGATGATTCAGGAAGTACAACAAAATTACCAGTAAAACCTCAACTTGTAAAAATTTATTTAGGTCTTGTTAAATGGTCTTTACAAGCTATGGATGTGCATATGGTAAATCCATTGAATAATCAAAATACCAATGCCAATGTTTTAAGACCACGATCAAAAGAAGAAAAAGAAGCAATGGACCATTTAAGCAGTATTGTAAGTATTATTGGAATTTAAACATTATAAAAAAATAATCTTATAATTTTTTTTTGTAGTTTACCTTATTACCTCCAAGTACATTTAAAGAAATATTTTCCACTACAATAGCTTATTTTGTTGAGAGAATAGAAAAAAATCATGCTTTAATGTACATTAGTGAATCACTTTTAAATAATAGCCTCAACACATCAGAAACATCTTCCATATTTGCAACATTGTTATTAGAACATTTACTCAGCAAAATGGAAGATATGGGCAGTGGAAATGCTGAACGAAGTAATTTGTATTTAAAACTTTTTAAGCAAGTTTTTGATACGGTTAATCAGTATTCAATTGAAAGTGAACAAACACTTCAACCTTACTTAAATCAAATTGTTAACAGGTAAGTTTTAAAAAATAAATTTAATTTAGTAATAAATTATACTTAACTGTGTATTTTATTAATTTACAGCTCAATGAAACTAGCTTTAACTGCTAAAGATCCATATTACTATTTTTTACTGTTGCGACCTCTATTTCGTTGTATTGGAGGAGGTGCTCATGGAGTTTTATATCAAGAATTTTTACCTCTTTTACCAAACTTATTAAAAAGCTTAAATAGCTTACAATCTGGTTTACATAAACAAGATATGAAAGATTTATTTGTGGAATTGTGTCTTACTGTACCTGTTCGTTTAAGTTCACTATTACCTCATTTACCTCTACTTATGGATCCATTAGTTTCTGCTTTGAATGGATCTCCATCATTAATTATTCAGGTTAATATATTTTGTTTGTAAATGAGTTTTTAAGTATAATTTAATTTATTATTTTTTAGGGTCTTAGAACTTTAGAACTATGTGTGGATAACCTGCAAACAGATTTTCTGTATGAACATATTCAACCTGTAAGAGCAGACCTAATGCAAGCTTTATGGCGGTCGTTGCATAATACTAATGATAATGTTTATCCTGTAGCATTCAGGTAATATTTTATTTAGATTCAAATACAAATCAAAAAAAACAAATTCATTATTTGTTATTATCTATCATTAAGATTATCTTCATAGGCATTTGCTGTTTCTGTTTACAACTGCGTAACACCATATTTAAGTTTAGTACAGATCACGTTTTACTTCTTTAGCTTAAAAACTAGAGCGAATTAAACATTTATGAAACTTAATGGTAAGAACATAATCTGTTTGTATGAGAGTTTTTTTACAATAGTTC
>NC_042494.1:112440704-112440856 GCF_005508785.2 Acyrthosiphon pisum | reverse complement strand
GATTTATTAGCAAATTTTGTGTATATAATTATTAATACTTGATAGTATTTATAATCAATTTTATAATTTCGCATAAATTAAAAATGTTTATTAATCACTTAAAAACTGAATTATCGTAAGCCCACATACAATCACATATAATGTTTTTACCA
>NC_042494.1:112429900-112440604 GCF_005508785.2 Acyrthosiphon pisum | reverse complement strand
CGTTTTTGTTTGTTGGTCTTGAAAAAAACCTTTTTAGTTATTTCTGTTAGTTTATTCCGTAACAAGGTACCTACCTAGGTATTATAGATAATAGAAATATACATTTATCATAAAATATACTTTTCTATATAGGTAGACTATGTATAGGTCTCCCCTCAGAATTGATTTTCACTTGCAATTTATATGCTATGCAACTTATGCTATTTTATCATTGAATTAAATTTTAACTCAATTTATTTTTATTCAATTATGAGGTACCTACACTTGACAACTAGGTATACTGTACAGCAAAGCGTGTTATCTAAAATACTAAGAAAAATATTCTGCTTTAAAATATAAAATGAAAACCCTATGATGTCATTCAAAAAAGTAAAAAACTTAAAAAATTATAAGGATAAAAAATATTTAAAAATATAATTTTTTAATAAAAACGTTGTTTTTATAAGCAACTTGAAACTATGTAAAAAAATAGTTTCAAAAAAATTTACCCTTTTTGAAATAATGAGTGTTGTTTGATAAAAGAATCACCCAGTATAGGTATATATTATATAAATATATAATATTATAAATAAGTATAATAGCAATATATACATATGTTTATGTTATATATCATAAAATATACTTAGTAATACAGGTTGACTTCGCTCAATCATGTTTTGTATGCAATGAGTTATCATTGAATTTAAATTTAACATAATATGTTACTATATTATTATATGTAGGTACATTGCAGTGACTTATTCAATGCCGAGGAACACTCGACACCTACTGTACAGCACCGCGGTTACATAATTCCGCCACTTTTAAAAAAAGTATAGCGTTAAAACGATGTTGTTATCATATAATGCTTTTGGGAATTAGAGTATTGTCGTTGTAATGAAATATTCTAATTTTAAATTTGGTTATAAAGAACATAGCTGATCAGCTGGATGTCGTTTGAACACCACCTACACGAAGATGTACCGAAATTGCCTATACACTGCGCCTACAGATATGAATATTATGGTATTTTAAAAAATTTCGAGAATAACAATAATATTGTTTTAAAAACGAAAAACCTTACAACTTGTACCATAGTTTGGGTTCATGAGTGAGTTGAATACTTTATATGATTTTTTTTTTTACTCCAAATACCTATGTATAATAACTGAATGGTGTTTAGTAGGTACTATATGCTTCGTATTGGTATTATAAAATCGTTGAAGCACTACAAAGAAATAATAGACTGATGACATGAACAAAATGACATGAACGATTTGCTGTCAAGTGGAAAGATTCATAAATATTTGTTATTTTAGACGTAATTGAATATTCGTCATACATTTTGAGAGTTATAACTCACCTACAATGATAAAATAATTTTGAAAATGATGCTGTTATAATAACCAATTCAACTGTACATCTTCCGTAATCCAATATCAAGTGAATAATATTATATACAATTTCATAAAACAAAATTTGTAATGCTACATTATATATTATATACATTATTGTTATTTTTATATCCTGTGCGGTGCGATAAATATATTCACTGTTGGTTTTTCAATGATTATCATTTTTTTTTAAATTAATTATTTTTGTTTTTGCGAATACTCGACATCTATAGTTTAAAGGCATACTACAGTAGAGGGGTTATATGCTTGAACTATTTAAAAGAAAAATGTTTATTCAATAAATTATTTGATTGCATTCTTTGACAGATTATTTCAATCAAAGTAATGCAATATGTTACATCTTTAATACTATTAATATACAATATCTTAATCATATAAATATATAATGTATTTATGGTACTATTTTTAAGTTTTAAAAATAATTAGATATACCTAATTTAAATATAATGTTATATTATGTATTTATATTTATATCTTATATAATGAAAAATAGTTACGTTTTTAATAATACGTAATTTCAAAAATATTTATCAATAACTTACTGTTTACAGTAGATATTTGAGCGATTATTTAAACTCATATACGTTGATTATATGATATACGTAGGATTTTAAAAATTAGGTGGCATTTGTGGCAATTTAAACTGATTTATAATAAACAATGATATTTATATTGCATATGTTTATACATTTACTTAATTGAATTGGTTAGAATAGCAATAAGATATTGCTATTAATTTAAGTATTTAAATTTAAATACTTTGACTGTTGCTAGCTTTAATATAGACTATCAGAAATGTTTATATATTCCCATTTGGATTATCACTAGATAATAGATTATCACACTATGATATTTTTTTTAACAGAAAGACATTTTTTAGAATGAAATAATAAACATTATAACAAATATATTTTAATAAAATGGGAGAAATGATGACATTGATATGGGTATTTTATGTTCTAATTCTACTCCAGGGAAGCCAAGTTAGTTATTAATGTAAAAAGTATTTTGTGGATTTAAATTTATTCTTAAATAAATAAAAATTATTTTAAAACATAAAAAAAATGTTGTACGCAGTGTTATATTTAGTAAATACTTGGCCTTAAATTAATATTTTTATTTGTTAACTAGATAAGGACTCTTATAAAAACTTAAATTAAAAATATATAACTTGAAAAACTATAGCAAAATAAAATCTACTTAAGTAAAACTGTTTTTTTTTTTAGCTTGGTGATTTATTATCGTTTTAAAATGGAATAGAACATTGAAAATTAGTGGTTATCAAATGTGTAAATAATGTCTAGATTTTGTATCTCGGAAATTTTCTTTTACAGAAAACTTTTTTATGTTGATAAATTAGTTTTTATTTATTCTGAAAATGAATCTTGGGTTTATAAAACTTTATTTTATTAATTATGAATATATTTAAATATTTATGAATAAGATATTTTTAGTTATCTTAAATCTAGCCAGAAATACATAATAATACTAAAAAAATTATATGAAACATGTAATTTATAGATTTACAGTTTATTTTATAAATTGTCTATGCTAAACTATGCTTATGCTTAATGCATTGTTGATATATAAGTGTGTACAGTAAAAATATATTTATTAAAATAATACCATCACATGACAAATTTTAGTTTCTCAGTCAGATTACTTGATTGATAAATTTTTATAATTTTTAAGATAAATATATTTTTGAATTGAAATATTGTATTTAAATATGAATCGTACTTTTAATGAGAACATTTAAAACCCATTTGTTTTATAATTCTTTTTAATTTTTAAGGTTTAGTCGTAATGTTTATAACTTAATGGCTCATTTTTTTAGACACCCACAGATGATATTTAGTTGTTTACTTAAAATTATATTGAATGGTGTAGTTTTAGAATTTTATTTTATTTTTATTAATTCTACAAGAAGATAATGGCCCCTCTACTGGATATGTTTATATTGTGTTCGCGAACACAATCGTGAATTAAATTGAGTTTACAGTGATATTTTCGAAAATCATGACCCTTTCTATTAAAATTATTCAAGGACTACTTAAGTTTAGGTTTGATTTCTGGAATGCATCCTTATAATGTACATTATTATGTTAAAAAAAACAGAGGATCTTATGTATTGGTGGTCTGCCGGAATTTATGAGGTTAAAGTTGTCTTTAATTGTGTTTACAGTCTTATATCACTTTAGCATGTAGTTATGTGGTTATACTTATAAATTATTTAGAAATAAATATATTATTGCTATTTTAATTAAATATCATATAACTACTGTTTGATAAAATCATCATTAAATTCTAAATTTGATTTAATTAAAATCAAAATGCGTTTATCTGGTTTCGTCGACCAGTTATTATAGCAACATTAATTATAAAACGTCGTATTATTATTATAATTTTTGACAACAACGGCAACGACGATAATAACCACAGCGTCAATATGCGTTTAATGATACTAAAAACATTAAAGAAACAAAATAAAAAAATCCAAAGCCAACGAACGTCCATCGAAAGCTGTGCATGTGGACGTTCGTGAGTGGGTGATGTCCCCGTAATAAAGCAATTATGTACATATAATAATAATAATAATGAATGAGGATTTAACGACGAGAACAAAGGACGGAGCACACGGGGTCGACGGCGGAGCTCTCTCTGCCGGCGTTATCCGCTTGTCGCTGTTGCCGCCGCCGACGAATGGCTGTGGCGTCGGCTTTTGGAACCCGCGCGATAGTAGTAGTCGCGCACCGGCCGAGTAACCGACGACGAACCCCGCGATCCCGTTCCACCCTAACATCTTTCGTCCTCTGTCCCGCAACAAGTGTTCACCGACGACATAAAACGCGTTGGCGATCCCGCAGTCGTCACGCAGGCCGAGTTGTTTCACCGTAAGTCCCAATAACAGTGTTCAGTTATAGATTCTTTCCGGATTTCGTTTAAGTACAATAAAATAATATGTGCAGTTATAATACGTATGTTATGTAATATTATTGGGGAACCCTCCGCGGCAGATTGAATCGAAATCTAATATTTTATTAATGGATAATGTATTAATGTACGAGTAGGTTATAATATAGGCCGCATCGATAGAGGTTAAATAATAATTACATTTAATGAATTACACCTGTCTGACGAACTAGGGAACATATAATAACAATATTAATGTGACTTATTATTTTTTCATAATATTTAAAATTTTAAAACAGTGAGTTTAAATTGAACATTTTATGATAATTTTAGTTTGTCTATATAGTTTTAGGTACATATTAAACATTATTATGAGTAGGTACAAATTGTACATATGACAAATTTTGTTACATTCATAAATAAAAATAACATCTAATTTCGTTAAACTGGAAGAAGTTGTATAATATGCTCATAAACATAATATTGTGTATAATATTATATTAGTTACTCCATCTTAAGTAATTAACAAATAAATCGTTTTATAGCTTTCTTAATTAACTATAATATATTAGTCTTAGCTGGTTTTCAGTTTAGTTTTTACAGTGATTCAATATATAGCATTATATTAAATGTATTTATAACAGTTAATTATATTCCATTTATGGTAAGATATAATAGTTAAATTATGCGTGAAATATATAATAAAATGCACCTACAGCATTTTTTAATTTAGATATAATCAACTAGATTTTTTAAAAAAGTCATAATATCATGTTGATCAAGATATAAAAACGTACTTAATAACTGTATTACACTTGAGTCTTGACTATATATTTCAAATAATTTAAATAGGTAGGTATCTATTAATAATTTGATATATAGATGTGTCGATTATGAAAATCAAAAGCTGTATTTTCTAAGGCATAATAAATACATTTTAAAATTTAATCACATTTACATTTAAAATTCACCGTCACAATAAAAATAAATATATATAAACATTTTAAATAAACTCCTGAATATGTATAGGTACTTAATTATCTATCTGTGCAATGTGTATTGAACAAATATTTTGTTTTCATAATATTGTGTGTACCTAGGTAGCATGTGCAAATGTGCAATTTGTATTACGTATATATGTTGAGGATTTTTGTTTGAGTATGAGTACTCGATTAAAGTTTTTATGAACTATACATACTAAATGAACGAATAACAATTTGAAGTTTTAAGTAATCATATATACTTAAAATTATAAAATTTTCATTTCATTTTTGTTTATTTTTCCATAAAAATAGTAGGTATTTTCATTTTAAGGTTTATACAACATTTAGGCTCAAATTAAACTAAGAAATTTGGTGTAAAGTTTTAAAGTTAAAATGTTTATGTATTAATTTGAAGTAGAATTATCGATTAAAATTATGAAATTTTAAAAGCACTAACCGGATACAGACATATTAACAATATTAATTTACTCACCTCAATCAAAACTGGTTAAGTTGGTGTTTTTTTCGATTGGTTAAAGTTCAGTTTCTTTAACACAAAAACTAACAGGAGAAGTTAGAATATAAGTTGGTTTCTGAAATTTCTGACTTAGCTAGACGTTAGGTTGGTGAAAATGGTAACTTAAGTTAGAGTAGAAGTTAGTTTTTTTATAATTAAAATATAAACGTTAAAGCTCGTTTTTTTCAAAATGTGTAAAGCATTAGGTACATAAATTAATTACTCGGTGTATCTAACATAAATTATTGGTGACAATAGAAAAATTATATTGAACAACTGATAATTTAATTAAATGTTTCAAGTAGGTTCCTAAGTATAATAACTAACAACCTTAATTTCTTGGAAACGAATTATTTATTGTCAGTCATTAGAACACAGAATGTGTAACAAAATAAGAATATACAAACAGTATGATACTATATTCGTATAGGTATATATATATTATATTGGCTATTATAGGTAATTATTATAGACATCGTGGTTAAGGTGTACCCACAAGAAATATAACTAATATAAATAATTATGTTGGTCACCTGCTTTACACATACAAATAGCAATGACGCGTAGACGCGTCGCTGGCGTTGAATATATTTATTAGTTTAATATCTACTATATTTTGTATAGGGTAAAGATTTTCTTAAATAATTATAATTCACATTTATTTGTTTGACAACAAGTGTCAATACTCGTTTACACTAATTTTCGAGGATACCACGAGTTTTGATTTATTTAAATTTGGCACTGGCCTCTCACGACTTTCCATGTACAAATGTACAAGTAAGTAATAACCGTACATATTTTATAAAAAATATATGCTATGCATAGTGGATCACCAAACGTGCTCACACCCTTTATCTTTAATAATGCAGATATGTAGTTATTCAAAATCTGATATTTTAAATTAACTTACAGACCATATTTTCAAGTAGGTAGTTAAGATTTTTTATACCACTTAAGGATTGTCTAGTGGTGATACAAACTTCTGTTTTTCAAATGAGAACCAACCTTTTTACTTAAATTATCCAGCAGGTATATATTTTTGTTAATGTTGATGTATCTAAATAAAAATTTGAACGAGTAATTTACTAGTTATAAAATAGTACCTATGTACTTAGGAAAATGGTCATGTTTAATATACATTTTGTAATATTTATTTGCTTATACTTTTTAGTTATGACTTATGAAAAAAGTTAGATGAGAGATTCTATTAAACCGGAAGAGTAGAACATTTTTATTTTTAACTCATTTACAAATTATAATAGTTAAGTTATATTAATCGATTAGCGTTTTACAATTTATAATGTTTATCTGAATAATAAATAATAAGAACATGTGATTAAACAAAATATATGAAATATAAATTATGTATTATATTTTAACTATATGTATAACCACAGCCGGGTGTCCCGTGGCTTAGTATCATTATAGGTAATAGACTATTTTTATCTTTACTTATAGACTATAGTTAATATTTTAAGAAGTTGGAAACTACTCATTTGAATTTTGATTTTGATATCAACATTTTCAAAATAAAATATCTGCCGAATAATTTAAATTAAAAAAGGGGTGAGCATACATGGTGATTCGACCTGTGCGACGGAATAAAACAGGTTCACAGGGATACTAACTGATTATTGATTAATAATGAATATTACATTTTTTTTCTGGGGTGGTAGAATGTAGAGGGAATAACGAAATTAGCAAGTTTTTATTTCTACCTTAACATAATGTTACGTTTACGTTTATAGGTACTACTTTCTAACTTAAAAGCTTAAAAATAAAGGACAGGTAATGGGATATTTACAATATTCTATAGTCCATAATAATATGAATAAGCAAATTCTCGTTGGACGCTCAGTTATAGATATAAATATATTTGTAAATTTCATTATTAGGTAGTAAGTTATTAAAGTATTATATAAATATGATATTATATTATTTATATGCCTAACATGAACAAAATAATAAAAATATTAAATTTTGTAAATGATATTAAAAGAACGCCATATTATATCACTAAATGTTTACACGTTTTTCAAAAATTGTGTCGGTATAAGTACTTGGCTTATTGAATTCACAGGTAAGTATTTTTTAATTCAATTGAAATATTGTAAGGCTTTTTCATGGTTATTTATATTTTATAAAGTTTAAAATGAATAATTAATGAACAAATTGTTTTGTTAAGGACTGTAGGTTAACTATTGTTGTTGAAGTCTTTCCGTAAAATAAAAGTACTCATTTACCATTTGGTATATACGTATAATTTACTTAGTTCATAATGTTTAAACTTATAAATTATAATAACATAATAAGTCTTCAAATGAATTTGAATTATATAAATGTTTATATGGTAAAAAATCAATATTTTAATACAGTTACAATATAGTACATAATATATATATATGTATGGTTAGTGGGTACCTAATACCTATATATAAACGGTGATTTTAAGTTCCTAAAGTAATTGATAATTTAATAGAAGCACATCATTATTCTCATCATAATACATATGTATAAAATAAAAATAGGTAGGAATAGTGAAATTAATACAATTAAAATAAATAAAATATTTTTTTTTAATTATTATTTGAACTTAAATTATACAAGTATATCGTAAAATTATTTAAACAAAATGTTTATTAGAATAATTTGAAGTTTAAAGGTTGAATTAAAATGTATAGCAAAGTGTATTACATTGAACATAACTCTATTGTTAATATAATATTTTTCATCATCCATGTAGTTGGATGAAATTTGAATCATGTTACGTCAAATTATTTTAAAAATGTTGTGTATCTAAAAATTACTTGTTATGAACGTTCAAATTTTAAATCTTAGAAGAAATTTATTTTTTGATTTTAATAGGACGTTATTTTTTAATTTCTTTATACTTACATACTTTATAGATTGGGGTTAAACATAATTTAATATTTACATTTTAAAAATACAAAGTTACCTACTCTTATTATGGCCATAACTAAATTCAATACCAACATTAGTATAAAAATATTAAAGCTTAAATTAATTTTATGAACAATTTAAAAACTTTAAAAACATTGGAAAATAAATACCGACCATAATAAACTATGGTAAACCGAACAGTATTGTTTTTCGATGCTTTGATTTGTCATTGCTTTCAAAAATTCATTAACAATAATATAAACAATACCTATAGCATACGATTATTTTACACCAACATGAGTAACATCCAAGACTTTTAAATTAAGAAATCTCAAATAGTTTATTTTTTTTAATTAGGTACTTAATTTTTATAATTTTATATTTACATTATAACTCTCATATTTAATGTATTATTAAATAGAGAATTTAAGAATTATTTCTAATTATCTATTAAATAACTTTCTTAACCATAATCTACGTAGTTTGGTTTGTTAAGAAAGATAAAAATTACTTCAGATCATTGAAGCTGAGAATTATTGATCGAATGCATTTTTAAATGTTAATTAAAAAAAATATAAAAAAAGATCACTTCAAAATGAAAAATTACTCTTCGGCTAAAAAAAAAATTGGCGCTATGCTCTTAATAATTTATATGTCGTTTTATGTATTTATCATGTTTATATTTTCATTCTTTACATTCATCCTTGGCATTAATAGGAAAGATGACTAAAGAAGAATCGATCATGCTATTTTTTTTATTACTTCAAGAAAATCTAAAGACTAAGATGTCCAAGGATTAATGTCACTGTTAAAATAATTATACGCTATTCTTTTCAGTCAAAAAAAAAAAAGAGGGATTCGGGAATGAACGAAGGAACATAAAAACCACAAAGTTTAATACAAATAAAACAGTAAACGCAATTAGCCTAAATTAATCAAACATGAATGATTGTTTTATTTCTTTTTTTTTAGTAATTTGCAGTTGACTAGAAAATTAATTCGAAAACATAATGAGTAACGTGTTTATGTTTATAGAAATCGTGATAAATATAATATATTTTATAAGTATATTCAATGTACATATTTGAGAATTAATTAAATTATGATTAATGCACAAGTTAAATAACTAAAATATTTTTTCAATAAAAAAACAAAATGGCTCATAAACGTCATGTTTCTTTGTAATATATTTTATTTACCATAAAAATATACGGTTGTATAACAAAGATTTGATAGATTAAAATACATTTTAAATTTAAAATGTTCAGATATTTCTGATACACTTTGTTCGTACTTTTAATAAATACATAATAATATCTAACTGCTGAAGTAATTAAAAGCAAAAACATTATATGACTATACAATATTTATGTTAGATTAAATAAATAACTTCATAATAATATGATTATTCAATTTATAGACCACAAGTTTGAAAACTAACTCAGAAAATTGATTTCAGGAGCTTATAATGTATTTGAATTTTGTGATAAATTTCATTGATTTTATGAATTAGAATAACTATATTACCTACCTATTTGTATAAAACTATTATGTATTCTATTATATATTTTAATAAGATAATTCATTCTGAGTATGACTTGAGCAAATGACATTGGACGCATAACTTTTGAAATTTATTAATTTCAGCATTGTTTTTGGATTACATTTTAAAAAAACTTGTTTATTTATAATTTCAAATTTATTTTTATACAATTCGTTTGAGTACACCTAACCTATTAGGTGTATGAATTTGATACTAACTGATTAGGTATTCAATATTCATAGGGTATTTTTTTTTTTTCAAACTCACTTAAAACATTGAAAATATTCAATAAATACCATATTTAATTTAATTTTGACTAGAATTGTTCCTGATACAATAAAATGTATTATGTATTGCTTTTAAAATAATAATACAACACTGTCTTGTTTTGAGGAGATTTTTTTCAGAACACTCAGACTTTGTATATTTTTTAATGTATAATTTATAATAAAA
>NC_042494.1:112419531-112429850 GCF_005508785.2 Acyrthosiphon pisum | reverse complement strand
ATTATTTGTTTGGTATCACCTTATGCCTTAATACAACAATAAATTACTTATTATTAGGACCAGGATTTCATGGAATCTAAAATCGTAATTAATTACAATGATTTACTAAAGTAGGCACTGAACTAAAAATATCCAAAATTGCACCTATATAAAAGCTAAATTACTAAAAAGTACGATTTGTTTTAATTAAGATACCTAAATTTTTTTGTTCTATAGTAACATTATTGATTATTATAGAATTGTCTTAGGTACTGTGGTAACTCATTAGATCTTCTTAGAAGCTGAACAAAAATTCAATTGTCAATTATTAATATATTTTATTATTATTCAGGTTCTCAAATTTAAATTCTTAACTTACATTATCATCCAATTAGGCTATTATAATTTATTATTTTTATGTGTACCTCTACTTATTCGAATCAAGAATAAAATGTTTGTGAAGAATTCGCACAGACAATTAAGTTTGTGAAAAAAAAAAATTTAATAATTTAAATAATCTGAACAGCAGTTTTGATCCTTGTGTATCATAGTTACAAAAACAAATGGTTTCCCGAAATTAGTTAGGTAGTTAAAATATTAGTCTACGCACGGAAATGTTTAAAATCATGTAATCGTATAAAACATATTCAATAGTATATCATATTTAATTATTTATTACCTATTTTTAATTATTATGTTGAATAATATATTTTTAATTTTATATTCTGAACAAAAAACTAGCAAAATTATAGCAATACGAATATATTATAAAAATATCCTTAGAAATGGAAGATCCCACTCAGAATCATTTTTTGTCTATAATGACTATTGTGTTATCATTGAATTAAAATTTAACACACCTGTTACAGTGACATACCAGTAACCTAACCGAATCATGCACTTAATGACGAATTGTTCTCAAAACCCGCTTTACAGTAGAGTGAATATTCCAGTGAAATAGGGAATATCCCTTTTTAAAGATTACAATTTAGTAGGTAGGCAGGGCTGGATTGGTCGGCCCATCGAGATTTTCACTTCTATAAGCGGCCCATTTACATATTCAGTGGCCCAAAATTACCTACGTCTATAATTATTACAAGCTTATAGGTGGCCAATCGTATTTTAAACATGCATTTTTTTCACTCACACTCACACGACCCGCCCAAACTTTAAGCGGCCCGTCGAGATTTTCTCGGTAGCTCGCCTAACCAATCCGGCCCTGTAGGTAGGCCATCGTTTCACATCGGAAACATAAGCAACCTGAAATAGACTATCTAAATATAAGTTATATATTATATTAAATTATATTTTAATGTGATAATAAATCATTGTATTTGAGTAATTATTTTATATCGATTTTGGTGTACTCAAACGTATTTAATTATACATTATTATTGGAGTTACGATATAATTTATTTTCTGTATTTTTCGTATTTTTAAATATCAGGTCCTTAGAATATGCTTTAATGCTAGAACTATAGAAGTAGCAGATAGAACACACAATTACTTAAAATGTTTATAAAATATAATTGGGATAAGGTTGGTATTTTGGATATTTTATAAATTATTTATTTAATAGGTAAGAAATCGTACTGTTAAAATATTATAAATATAAGTGGTATGCTTGAAAAATGTGGTGGTTAATGGTTATTTTCCAAACATTCACCCTTTATTCTGTAATTAGTAACAAACATTATATATTTTATTAATTCATATAATATAATATTATCTATTAAGTATTAAATTAATAATTTATTAACATAATTTTTCTTTTTCGATAGAACTATATTACAATTTGTATCCCTGAAAGAATAGTGACATAACTCAAAAAATACGTTTTTCGAGTTATTACCATCAAAATTTGCAGAATTTCATCCTTTATATTTTAGTATACTTAAAATAATAATTTAAGTACCATTTCCCCTTTGTTTCATTGTAAATCTAATTTTTTTTAACTTGTGTCATTATTTCTGCTTAAAAAAAAGTACTTTATGTGGCCGTACATCATATAAAATATTTGTTTTTCCAAGCTGCAGAAATAATAATACAAGTCAAACTGAAATCAGATTTACAATAAAATATAGATGAAATGGTGCTTAAATTATTATTTTAACCAAAAGTTGATTTCCCAACATTTTGATATTTTGATTTGTGTCACTATTCTTTCAGGGGTCATGACTCCAGAATATAGTCTTATATTGGTATTCCCAAGATAATCATTTGAATTGATATTCACCTAAAGCTCAGCCACTCGAACAGTACATACATCGATCGACATATATAGTTATATTCTATACGTATACTGATGTGGTTAAGGAGGTAGTTTTTATATTGTTAGTTGTTACGGGTGTGAGAATCCTGTCAACTTGTTGCTGGGGGCAAAAGCGATTTAAAAATTCCCTTATCACACATTTTTGTAAAGGATGGTTATTGAAAAAAGGATTTCACTCGTTTAAGAGCATTTTACTTTATAATAGTATCGTAAAAACCATCGACGCATAACAATAAAATTATTGCACGAAAAGAACGTGATAGCGAATTTTAATTAAGATACTGGAATTTCATGGACAGGAATTTCCTTCATATAACCTATACATTCTATTGTCAAGTTTTTCGCATCATGAATAAAACGTCAACCTTTTATTTTTCACCATACAAGTGAGTTTCAAAGTCATATAGGCGAGAACGTTAATGAATAACAATTATAAAGTTCTTATTTATAATTGCTGTAAGAGATGAACAGTTTTTATCGTATTTTAAGTTACTAAAAGTGAAAATAAATAAATTAGATATCGGTTGTGCAGAACCTTTTATCAACGAACTAAATATGATACACTTGTCGAACACGTAATTAAACTTTAGCCTACCTTAATTTAAAGTTTGAACTAACAACTTCTTTACCAACAATTATATTTCATATAACTAAATTATTAAGTGATATTGAATTATTAAATTTGTTACAATATTAATATAATATTATACACGAAGGAAAATTAATATGTAAATTATGACTGATTTATTATCTTTAAAATATTGTATAAAATATGATATTTATACATTCATGAAATTTTAAACAATGGAAATTTTTTTACGCTTTACTAGTTTTTTTTTTGTTTTAAACATAAAAATACATTTGTTTATAAAATTGATTTTTATTCAATCATAATATGGTTCATATATTTTGTGGCTTTTGTTTGTTATCTAATATTATATACGATTTAATGCAGACTTTAATAGCTTAAAATATACATACATTTTTGTTCCAACGCAAACTATTTCAGTAAGAATTCAACTATGTAAAATATATTTTCTTTTCTTACTATGACTCAATACAGACTTATCGACGATTTTGTTCTAAAAATAATAAACTGTGTTATACACTGCAATTTTGTAATAAATGTTTCCGTTGAATTGTAAAATCACCTAAATTGTTTCAGTTTTTGTCCCTAAACTATGATGTTAGTATACATTTAATTTATAGTTTATTACTAATTATTATGATTTGAAAAAACAAACATCTTAAATGGAGGACAAAATATATTTATATCGGGTACTATTTTGTTGACGATTTATTTCGAAACGACTGTGGTTAAAATCACTCAACGTTCCTTAAACGAATGGTTGGCATTACTGAAGTCTTGTTTGCGCTTATCAGCGGACCTGGACGGAGGAATGAAGCAAAGCAAACACAAAGTCTGTTGCGCCGAGCAGAAAGTGCGGAAAAACAGTTCTGTAATGATCGGAACGCGTGGTCCGCTCGTCGTGTTCTACCTCACTCGTATTCCTTTTATCCAGCAGACTTATCCCGAAGTGCATGAATAATTTATACCGATCTGAGGAACTCTAAAAGTAATCGCTGTTTTTTTTTTTTTTTTTGACATTTATGTATATATTATTTTCCTTGCGATGTCCGTCGGAGGTTTTTCGAAAAAAAAGATAGAAAGGAGCGGCGAAAATTATGTTTACTGTCGCCTTGTCAGTCGTCCCATACATTGATTGTTAGGCACCTCTAACTTTGCATTGGGTTCGTACCTGAATTCCATTACACACCGTTGTTTGTCTGACTATGAATAATAGTGTTAGTCAGCATTTAAATCGGCCTGCCATAATATTATGACAGTTTTTATGTACTCAGACAGCGCACACGATAATGTCATTATAGTAGAGAGGTTATACATTTCGTTGGATTATTACCAGTGTTCGGAACGTTCACTAAAAAAATGAACTCGTTCAGTCCTTAAAAAAGGAACTCGTTCACTTTCACGTTCTTTTAAAAAACGAACTCATTCATTGGATCTTTCATTTTATTTATTTTTTTATGAATCATTAGCCTGCAGTCATTATAAATATTAAAAACCCATAAACATATATGACTCAACTAAAAAATAAAAATACAATTTAGACTAATGAGCATATACAATTTATAAATTATCTGAATTAGTTTTTAATATCTGATATGATTTGTGTGATATGTCTTAAATTAATAGATCTTAAGGCCCTACCAAATCTTTTTTTGAGATTTTGAAAGTGTTTTTTTTTTGTGTCTATCATCACCTTTTGGCACAGTAAAAGTGCTTCAATTTTCTTCAACAGCATATTTTCTGGTAGGAAATGGAGTATAGTTGTAAATTGGGAGGAGGGGGAGGGGAGTAAAAAGTAAAAATTCCCAAAATAGTTAAATTCATAAAAAATTTCTACTTAGGTACATATAAGATTTGAAATTTTCATACAAGATTCCCTTAAACCTTTTCTACATTTAACAAAAATAAAAATATGTACTGGAAAGTCAAATTAACTTTTCTACGATCGTTTGAAGTTAGACGGTGGATATTCATTCGTAAATTAACAAATTTTCTTGTATCAATTTTTTTATTTAGACGATTCAAAAACTCTTAATTGTAAGTACTTGAAATTTTCATCAAATGTTTATATTATTATAATTTTTTTGACTGTTTAGTTTTTATTCAATAAATATCAATAAATCTTTATTCGTTGGGTCAAAAAGCTTGAAAATGTAATACAAAGTTCCTCATATGTAGTTCTAAAAGAAGTTGAGAAATAATAAAGATCCATAGTTACTATTTTTTTTATAAGTATTTAAAGTTCACATTTTGATATCATTTATCAAAAAAAATTTACAAGTTACTTAGTAGTTTAAAATTAATAAAATGTTCAAATTTTATAGCTAAGGATCGGAAATTTAAAACAAGAATTCTCATAAATAGTTCATACTGTAACTAAAAAATCTAAAAAATATATATACATAGTTATTTTTTACAGATATTATAAGTTCAAAATTGGATGAAATTACATATTAAAATTTAAAACCAAGAACAACAATTTTACTTATTTGGTTGTAATTTAAAAATATTATTCGTGGGTATTTGAAACATTTAGAGTATAATATTATTATTTGTTATATTATAGACAACGTTATTTTTAAATGTATTTTTTTGGTAAAAATGAATTTAACCTACTGTTGCCTACAAATGCCTAATAGTAGGTAAAATAAATTACTTTATTAACAATAATATGATCTAATATACTCAGTAATATTATAGGCTGACAGACCGTCTACGCTCAGAAATCAGAATCGTTTTTCGTATACAATGAATTTATATCATTGAATTCAAATTTAACATTATTTAACATCCATTACAGTGACTCACTTGTAAGCTACTGTACAGGTGTATTGTAGATCGACATCTACTTACCCTCTTTTTTTTTTTTTACTTTTAATTTGTATTTCTATGTCGATTTTTGGTCTATAGGATTTTTATTCTGCAATAATTCAATCATAAAATTTCTGAATTCTGCCGTTATAAAAGTTAAATTCATTATGTTGTATGTTCAAATAAATTATTTAATTCGAATTCTTTATTATGTTCTTAGAATTTTTCGTTAGCTGTGATGGTCAAATTAAAAATGTATGTTAAAAATCGTTACTTTAATGCTTTAATGGTATATTATTGAGTTAAGGAGATCACTAGTATTACTGGGTGTGATACATTAATTGTTTTTTTTGTATTTTATCAAAAACCAATGATGAAATACTATCGAATTTGATTATAAGAATAACGATTCTGAATGATGCTTGCTAAAAATACTGCGTGGGCTTAAGTTTCTTCATTTATTTAATTATATTTTATATTTTTTCTTCACACTCAAGGAAACAATTGAAAAAATCTTAAAATTACTCCCACTAAGTAACAAACATTTTTATTTTAATTGACAGATTGGGCTAGGTACTTGACACTTTCAAAAAAAATTATTATTCTTATACTTTTTTTAATTAAACAAAATAGTATATTTACAATCTGTAATATTTGATATACAATAAGTAAATTTGATAACTTAAGATTAAAAGAACGACATGAAAATTACGTGAAGAGGGACGTCTACCATGTGGTAACCCTCTTAATTGGAGCTTCTAAATAAGAACTTCTTATACTTATCACGTATAAAAATTTGGAAAATTAAAAAAAAAGTCCATAATACTGATTCCGTGATCGGTGTCAAAAAAAATACATCTCTAATTGTCATAAAATGAAGTTCTAATTGGCTTACATTTTTTTTGTTTTTTATAAGACTTGTAGTTTTTTAATTATATTTACCCAATTTCTATGTAAATATACATCACGCATACTGTGCGATTCATCTATCAGGCTATAACCACCCATTGTATCCTTACTAAATATAAGTAAATATAAAAATTAAGAATTAATATAGGTTTTACTGTGCAAGAGCTTTTTGAAGCTTTCTTAAAAAAGTATTTTATATTTAAAAAAATATGTCAAATCTATTTAATTTGATGTCATGTTAAAAAAAACTAGGGGAATAATTGCTCTGCTGAATAGTTGGTGTCAATTGTATCTCTTCTCCATATTTATTCATTTTTGAATACAAATAAAAAATTAAAATTGATTTAATTAAAAACTAGATTTCCGGAAAAAAATCCTGTCCTTTTCTATTTTTTATTTGTTTTTCCTGACATTTTATTTTGAAAACTACTAAAGTTTCAATTTGATACTAGAAACTAAAAACTATTTTTTGAGTCAAAAATCAAAGCATTTTTACTGCTATTAAAGGTGATGATTGACATAAAAAAATAATACGTAATTGTAAATCATCGCTCAGCTTAGAATATAAAAGTAGGTAGGTATTTATGTTAGAATTAAATAAATTGTATACGTCCATAGGCCATGGTCAGATAACTTTATGTTTGTCAGTCGTATAATATTACAATTGATGTGTAGGTTTAATATAGGTATAATTGTTATTATGTTAATGCCGAATGGTTGGGTGCTCAAATACCGAAAGTAATCTGAAAGTATACAGTCATATAACACCAGTATAAATATAGGCGTTGGAATTTCAGAAACAATGATAAATGGTTATTTTATAGCTGATATTATATATTATCGTTAAATGAAAAATCAGAAGCGTGAAAATAATGATTTAATAGGTTGGATGCAATTTTTAAAAGGTACTTAATTGTATATTGTGTTTTTTATTAAAATGAACTACGGAGAATAATATGCGAATTTCAAAAGGGAAAAATAATGTAATAATTAAAAGATATAATATTTTTGACTGTTGATAAATATAACATACATGCATAAAGTTATCGGCTTAGTTCAATATTAATAATTTCGATGGTGTTTTATATTTATAATACTATATCTACTACAGGGACGTAGCCAGGGAGGGGGGCCCATGAGGTCCGGAGACCCGGTCATCGACGACATTTTTTTAGAATCTGAGTGGAACGAAAAAGTTAGTGTTTTTACAATGATGTTTTTTTTTTGTACTCCTATACCTAAAAATTAATTATAATTAAAAAAAATTAAATGATACGATTACCACACACATAAATCGGTTTAATACCAAATTGGAAATGACCGTTTAACAGGGCTGGCTGGGTTTCACAAAAAGACGTGTTGAATATAATGGTAAAATCAAAATCTAATTATTATTATAAATTATAATTTTATTATATCAATGGTTTATTTATATCTACATTTTTTTTTATTTTTACGATATTTATATTAATTATAATACAATAATTATTCCTTTATAATAACATATTTCACCTATACTAATAAGAATGGTTAAAATTACTTATTATTATAAATTTTTTTTTTTAACTTGACCCCCCTGAAATAAAATCCTGGCTGCGTCTCTGATCTACTAAATACTAATACAATATTCAGAATTGGGCTGGCGAGGGTAACGGGTGGGTGATTCCGGCCTGGACCTTGCGAAAATCTGGGCCGATAACTTATAAATATTTTATTATTGGCTAAAATTAGGCCGAATTTCTTGTTTCTCCGGGGCCAATTTTTATTGCCAGTCCGAAGAAGAAGTAGCTTGAGTGTATAATATTTGGTTATTACTTATGGAGTTATGCAGTATGTTCTTACGAGTAGAACTATTATTATGTAAGAAGTTCTTGCAGCTGTAAGTATTGAAAGACAGACATTTCTATTCAACATTTCGTTGAATCCAGACATTTTGTATTATTATACTCTTATTAATATATATTTATATATATTTATATAAATAAGCTGAACGAAATAATAATCATTTTAATGGGGATTGTAAATCATAAATTTCGAAATTATATGTATATGACTAAAAGAGCAAGGAATGATTTTTTTGTTTATAATAAACTAGGAAATACCATATTATCTTTTATACGATTTCAAATATTTTAATTTCTAAGGACAAACATATAATATTCTACATTTTTTCATAATTAAAATATTTTTAACCATAAAAGGTAAAACGGTATAATGATAAAACCGAATTTATGAGTAGGTATTTGTATTTGTATTTTATTTAATTATTAAATAATTTTTCAATGCAGGTATCTACAAATAAATCTTAAGTTCAGCATAAACTTATTGTTTGATAATTGTCATATTATAATAATATTTTATGTTATATGTATTATGTATCCTTTTTACCCTTTTTACCCGGGAGCAAGTCCGTTTGTATAAATAAAATAAAAAAATTAAGTGTATAACATTGGTGGATATTATTTTATAAACTGTAAATGGCTGTTGTTATATTGTATAATAGTTGGTTGATATATGAGAAAATCTTTAATTTTTTTAATATGGTTTTTAAAAAAATAAGTGGATTGAGTGCACTTGCTATCCACAATATATTACCATCAGTAATATTGTATCAGTCACATAATATTATTTTGGTATTCAGAAATACATTATGACTATAGTACGTATAATAGGTAATAGGATGTAGCTATTTTAATTTATACTATTAAGATAATCTGTATAGATTGCGCATACTACATATTACACAGTATGTAATATGTATTAAATAATATTATATGGACGTACCCATATAAGATATTATGATTTATTTAACAGAAGATAATAATTATGTACCTACCTACCTATTTTATATACATATAATCTCATGAAACTTTATAAATTGAAAATTATGAAGTTGCGGAAGCCGCATACATTTCAAATTAAGTTATATTTAAGGTGTATAAACTAAAGTTACAGTTGTATTGTGATATGAGTTATAAGCTATACATGAGCAATAATACACATTTAACAAATATAAACGTAGCTGTACAAATTAAAAAACTAATTTATCATTATTGTATAAATGCAAAATACAATTAAAAACCAATAGGTATAAATTATTTTATTCTAAAAATAAATGTTTAATTGTGTTTTGAATAACAACCGTTCTTTTTTACATGGCTCAAAATATCCTCTTAAGACTCTGTATTTACTCTTCAAATGTTACTTCAGTAGAATCGATAATAGATTAGTTGAAATTATGTTATTGTGATGGAAGAATAAAGTTAATATATTAACTCTTTTATTATAAATTGAAAGTGTTTCTTTTTTTAAAAATTAATAATGCATTTTTATTTTATACCTATAATTTTGAAAATTATAATACCTACTGAAACAATTATGTAAAAAAAACTTATATACATTAATAGAAATAGATACATATAATTATTTTTTAAACGTTTTTAATTTTAGATTCAGAGTGGAACGATGAATGTATTGATTTTACAATGATGTGTGTATTTTTTTAAATTTTTAATTTTTTTTTTTTGTGTCTGTTACACGATAAGTAGTCGACATAATGCTACGATTTTCAACTTCAGTATCTTGTTCGATCAGAAAGTGAATATCGTTGGTGCATTGGGGAGGTCAAAATTTAAATTTCCCAGTAGTTTTCAAAAGCGCCGGGAAAAACAAAAGAAAAATTAAGGAAAAACGGGAATTTTTACGCAAAATCGATTTTTCACAAAATTGAATTTGGTTTTTGGTGTAACTTAAAAAAAA
>NC_042494.1:112387824-112419261 GCF_005508785.2 Acyrthosiphon pisum | reverse complement strand
AAAACGAATACTGCAGATACATGAAAATTTTACTGAATGTTTATATTAGCATTTCCTATACACCATACAATTTTGAAAATATTTTGACTCTTTTTGAAATGTTTACGGACATTTTCAGTTTTCAATTTTTTTCGTTTTTTTTTCTATAAATATCAATAAAAGTTTTATCTGTTGGGCCAAAAAGTGTATAAATTTAATACAAAGCTCCTGATATATTGTTACAATATCAGTTGAAAAATATTAAAAATACATAGGCACAGTTTTTTTTTATAAGCATTTAAAGATCAAATTTTAATTTGAAAAATTATTTTGTAGTTAAAAATTTATAAAATGTTCAATTTTTGTATCTAAGAATTGAAAATTTAAAACAAGATTCCAGGTAAGTAATTAATTCTGTTACTAAAAAATCTAAAAAATACATTTACACAGTTTATTTTTATAGTCATTTTAAGTACAAATTTGGACGAAATTACATATTAAAAACCTAGGATAACTATTTTAGTTATTTTGTTGTGATTGTATAATATTATTCGTGGATACTTGAAACTTCTAAAGTATACTATTATATATCTATGATAGTACCACGGTTTTTTGTTGATGTATAACGCGTTATAAGTACCTAATAGATATTATGATATGATTAATTTATAATTTATTATAGGTACCTATTATAGGTCAATGTTTTTTAAATACTATAGACTATAATATAATATTATGTCTTATACCTAGACTGACATACCGTCTCCGCTCAGAATCGTTTTTGTTATACAATGATATTATATCATTGAATTCAAATTTAATACCATCCATTATACAGTGACCCACTTGTAACCTACTGTACAGCAGAGCGAAATCCACTTACCCACCTTTTTATAGTTAATTTGTGCGTCTAAAGTATTATGTAACTTTTTATTTCAAGTATTAGAATTTAGTATTTAAAAAATATTTTTAATATATTTTAATTACTACTTTGTTTTAAAATATTATTAAATTATAATAACCATCATTATTTGTCTTTTTCAAGGTATTAAATCAAAAGTTTTAAGCACTTTTATGATCATAATAAAGCTAAGAATTTGTTATTAATTCCGAAATAAGGTGAAGTTTATTTTAGTTTACCATTATAGAATTAATTATGAGTCTTTGATACGTAAACTTTAAAGCATTGCTGCACATGTCAATTTATTTGTGTTAACTAATTTATTATTATAATTTCATTAAAAATGATATTTTGTTCGGATATTAATTTAATAAGATCTAATAGACCAATAACGTTTCATTTGATAAATTTTCAAATGTAAAACAATTGTTTTAACGTTCGGATTTAAGTTTTTTTTTTTTTATTTAAAAGTATTTGTGGTTATACATGTTTTGTCGAATTTCTTATATTAGGACATTTCTCCATTCTCTAAGTCATGTCTTTTTTCTTTTATCATAGATATACATCTTCATCTTTTTATTGCTCAGTTTACAAAAAACTTGTAAAGTAAAAACTTAAAAAAAACCGATAAGTTTTAAGTTATACTTGTGGTTATTTTTAATTAAGAGTTAAATAAATATACAATTATTTTTCACTGAATTAACCAATTTGAGTATAATATTCATATTTTTAGTTTATATTAATCCAAGTCAGTAGGTATATTGATATATTAATATTTAATAGATATTACTGTGTAAAATCTGCAGATATCAATGATAGATAAATTGCATTAGAAAAACGCATTCAGTACTAAATATAAAATTACATTTTAAGTACTTCTTTTGGACAGTTTTAAATAATAGAAAGTATATAATAATTATTATATTATATTATTGTATATAGTATATATTTTGACATAGGTACCTTATTTCACTTCATGAAATGTTTACTGAGATAAAACATAAGAAGAAAGTTATTCACTTCTCGATAAAAGATATAAGTATGATAATATATTATATCCATTTTCAGTAGGTTCGCAGTATGTACTATAATATATAAAAATTATAAAACGTACCTTCTTATAAATATTTTACGCTGTTGAAGGATTTCTATAACTTCGAGTTGTAGAGGTCACACTTTATTTAATTAAATATATAAGGTATTAATGAGTTTTGATGAAATATTTATGATTCTAAAAATGTTTCAACAATGTTCGAGGGACTTGAAAATAAATTCTTTGAAACGCATTCATGTGAAAATGAACCATATGTGATGTTCACTCGAATAGAAATTATCTCTTGGAGGGAAATAATAACTTTATATTGTTATTTATATACAAATATTCTAAATAAATTTCATATTTTCTTATCAAATGTAAGAAAGTTAATAAATACACTTTGTTAGCGGTCCCTAAACAATATCCTAATTTTTGTTCATATGATATTACATTGATTCCAGGTGGGTATTATTATGATTATATTTTCATTGTAGTAGATGGATTAAGTGTACATATTAGTTAAGTAAATTTACATCAAGTTATATACAAATTACAAACATTGATTATCGTTAATTATTTACGTATTGTGGGCTTTTTATTTTAAATTGTTGATTAATATTATAAATCATTATTATTTTATATTATTAATAATATTAAATAACTAGTTTTAATTTTTTCTTATGCATAGATTTACGGATTGTAATACTTACGTAATCTTTCTTTAAACATTATGATTGAGTTTTATTAGTATATCTAAGACAATGGGTCTTGGTAAAATGTAAATTTCGCATGCATTAATTTTTTTTCATAACTTATACTCTTTATTTATACCTATATAAAAACATTCTAATTTATTATGTATAATTTTATTTCGGTATTTTCTTGATGCGTTGTTAATATTGTTGGTAATTTAGTTTCATAGAAAAGCTGATGAGATGCTTATGCAGAAAATGTATTTAAATTGTAAACCATTTGCACCTAATATTCTATTCTTAGCGACCTTATGATTAATTCTTGTTAAATAATTTATTATTTAGATTTCGTGAATTTTTTTAGGGGAGACAGCAAGATGTATTGGCTTTATTTACTTGAACTCATTAATTACAGACTTTTTAAAAAAAATAAATTTTCGTGTTGAATGATTTTTGAAAAACAACAATATTTCAGAACATTACGTATAATTCAGTAGCTATAAGAAAGATAATGCAAACTAGCAAACTTCATCGATCACTAACAAAATATTTTATTTTTCATCAAGATAATAAGTACAATATATTATAACAGTTAATGTCTTATAAGAAATAATTATGGAAATTTAACAATTTAACAAAATTATATTATATTTGATACAAAGTTTATTTGTTTCTTGTAAAATTTTGTATTATCAATTATAACCATAATATTGTAAAATATACATAAATATTATTTCAGTTGTACAAAAATGTGTTACTTTTTATGAAGTAAAGATAACTTCTGAGGCAGTTACGAAACTTAAAAAATTCCACATATCTTTATAGATTGAAAATTATATATATCTAATACATATTATGATTCTTCAAAGAGGTCATTTTTAAATTTCCAGCTAGTTAGTTGGATAGTTTTTGACTGAAGAAATGTAAGCAGTATAAAAGGACACGTTTTAAACAAAATCTTGATCTTTTTTTTATACTTTGATAAAAAAAAAAAAAACTGAATATAATTTTGCTTCGATTCTCAAAATATTTTTACTTGCTGTGTTCAACCTTTCGATATTGATTCAGTTTCATAATGTATGTTTTAAAAACGAAACCCATAAATAACATGTTTTGATCATCTGTCTTCGAATTTGATTGATGGATTTTAGTGGTAATCACTGAGTAGAAAGTATTTAAATTTTATAAAAATATTCATATCTTTGATGAGTTATTGCTATAAATTAATATACTACCTACGGGTGCTTTTTTCAGGCTGATGATCACATATATAGCTGTATTGGTATAGAAGCCAACGATGAATAGGAAATATTTTAAATTCATAAACATCATAAAGTACTTACCTTATCATTTTTTTTTATAGACCCATGCATAATATCTGTAGCATACTTTTACGTAGGTTTGATATTAAGTCAAAATTATATAATTGATAGGTATCAAAAATGTTTAATTCTACGCAATAAATATACAAGAATAAAATGCATTTAGCATAGATATTACCCCTGTCGTAAATGTTTTAACGTTTCTCTGTAGGTATCTAAAAAGGCTTGAATCATTTTGTTTTGAACAAGATTTTTTGGGATTTTTATGGTTTAAAGATTATTGGCTGTGGTCAGTGCAATTAATAATTGGTTTGTTTGTGAAACAAAACATAGGTAAGATTGCATAACCAACTCTTTTTTTAAATTTTCGTCACAATAATGCGGTACTATGAAATATGATTAAAAAAAATATATATATTATATACATATGCTGGTTATTTTTTGTCCTGTGATAAGTAAAATTCTGAAAAAAAATATTCTATATTCGACATAATTTTTTAAGAATTTGTGTATAGAGGCTGTAATTATTTTAAATAGACAACTAGTCGATTGACTACTATAGATATTTAACGATATCACTAACCTACCGCATGCATGAAGTAATTATCATGTTAAGGCCGTTCACTTATTCATAAATCCACTTAATAATATATTTTATTAGAATTAGTAGCTATTGGCACAATTAAGACAGTAAAATATAATATGAATTAAATGTTAATTTATTTCATGTGGTATTGAAATTTGAAAGGTGCAGGTGTTCTTCTCAAAAGTTAAAAGCTGAATATACGTGGTCCAATCGTAGATATGTAATCTAGACTTTTTTTTTCTTAATTCAAACAAACACATTTCAGCTGGGCGTGACAAAACAACTATCATTATTTGGCGCATTCGTATTCTGCGAGCAGAACATGTATTTTTAACCATATCCGTTTTTCCAATGAAAAATCTAAAATAAATCGTCTCCAATTCGACATTTAGTAATAATACCTACATGGGATATTACGAATGGGTATAATATTATTGGAGTTGGGGTATGAAAGATATTGTGACTTGTGAGTAATACAGCAGCAGTATGATGATAAAACTACGTACCTACTGAGTACCAATATACATTAGTTTTTATTTTTCAATATATATTTTTTCATGATTTTATTCCTTGATTAATAGTAAAAATGTAAACTATCATGTGTTAGTTTATATTTTATGATCCTTGAGTATGAAATATAATTTTGATTGTTTCTTATCTAAACATTACAGCAATGACTTGAAGAAATGATAAAATGTTGGATAGACAATAATTATTAATACTACAAATTCTAATATGGATATAACTTCTGTTTGCTTAAGCTGTATTTATTTACATAATGTTTATTATTGTTATCTATCTATTATATAAAAAGTTTTGTGTACTTATAATTCTACATATTATAAGCAATTAATAATAATAATAATCTACATAATTTTTCCTTCCTCATATATGAGCGGAGCGATGAGTGTATTGATTTTACAATGATGTGTGTTTATTTTTTTTTTTATTATATTTTTTTTTTTTATGTCAGTCATCACCGTTTAGGGCAGTAATATTGCTTCAATTTTCTTCAACAGTATCTTGTTCGATGGGAAAGTGAATCTAGTTGGAGTATTCGGGAAGTAAAATTGAAATTCTCAATAGTTTTAAAAAGCGCAGGGAAAAACAAAACAAAAATATTAAGGAAAAACTGTAATTTTGTCGATTTTGGTTTTTGGTGTAATTCTAAAAAAAAGAACCGTAGACACAAGAAATTTTCACTGAATGTTATATTAACATAAATGTTATATTAACATTTTCTATACGCGATAATATTTTCAAAGTATAAAACTTTTTGACCCAACAAATACAATTTTATTGACATTTATAGAAAAAAAAAACTAAAATAGTTGGTACTTAACTGAAAATATCCGTAAACCGCTCAAGACAAGTCAAAATATTTTGAAAATATTATCGTGTATAGAAAATGTTAATATAAACATTTAGTAAAAATCCCATCGATCTACTATCTATTGTTTTAGAGTTACACCAAAAACCAGAATCAATTTAGTCGAAAACCGATTTTGCGTACAAAATACTGTTTTTCCTTAATTGTTGTTTTGTTTTTCCCTGTGATTTTGAAAAGCTTTTGTGCGACACAACATAATCAAATATCGATGGTTCCGCGGGTCCGTACAGTATTAGCTATAGGTTTTTATAGGAAAGTCAAAATTGAAAATAGTAAGTTATGGTAATAAATCAGTAAATAACTTTCTTTTGTAATACGTGTATAATATATGATCAACTTATTCTAATTCAATTTATAGTTGTGAATGCTTATAATGAAACATTATAATAATAATTATTTTTCTTTTCGACTTTAAAATTAATTTAAAAGTCTATTTAAACAATACGTTTTTGGGTACAATAAAATCAGATTTTTTACTTTTTATTAATAGGTAATAATAAAAAATATATTAGAAATTATTAATACCATTATTCAGATTAAATGAATTATTACCATACCTAGTGCCAACATTTATTTAGTATGTTTAAAATTATTGTACACACATACCTAGTCTGAATATTTTGTTTGTCAGAGGTCGACACTTTTGAATGAAATATTGTTTTGTTATTGATTTAAAATATGTTCTAATTATAATTAATTAAAATACTCTTCACAATTATATTTGAAGAGATTTAAAATTAAGTTAATTAAATTAAAAGTATTATTATAGTGATATGTTATAGCAATATTATCATTTTCCATGTAGCTAACTTTCGAAAAACATAGAAATACAGTTCTACATAACGTGATCCTGTACGTTTTTCAGATTAATTTATTAAATCATGGCTCATGGTAAACATATTTCCTCACGTTTCACTTACATCAGGAAATACGTGTAATATAAATTGTTATATTATATTTAATGAGGAATTTTATTACATTTAAGGAGCTTAGATTGAAACTTTAAAGAATGATTAACTAAAAGTTGTACGTATTACATACATAATAGCTATAACCTATTAAGTACAAGAATATACTAATATTGGTTTTTTCTAATATTATTAGTAAAGAGCTTTTTAAGATGGCGATCTATTTACTTACAAACAAGTCAAGTAAAGGTGCTACCATTAATCTATGGAAGTTGTGATCACTATTGAGTTTTGGCTGTCGTGTTAATGATTTGTCATTTCACTCGACTGCTAATAACCTTGAGATGCTCCAACCTGCCTATGGTTATGTTTCTTAACTTTTTGAAACTATAGTGGTGTGATGATGAGAAAAAAATATATATTGACAATAACAAATTTTCTTATCGTTTTGACAGAGTTTGTTTTACTACATAAATGGGCTTTCTGGTTCTACTCTCTTTTCGTTTCACTGTTAGTTTATTATTAGTTTTCTTTGCGTCTATAATATGTTATCGCCTCTATCATTTTTGGGAAAAGTCGCAGTATTATACTTGTTGCTTATTCCAGAACTTATAAGCGATCATCAATGCGATACCGTTACAACGAAATGGAACTTAAATTTGCTAACAAAAAAATGAATGCATTAAATATAATTATATAAATACATAGATATAAAATAGATAATCTCTTTATTTAGAATTTTTGAAATATTATACAGTTCTATAATTTCCATGGTGTACAAAAAATAATCACAGTGAATACCCATGGGTAACCAATGCATTGGTTTAAAATTGTGTAGATGAAGGATAAGATCCAAGAGGGTTGGCAAAATCGATGGGGGTTTGCGAGTCAAACAAGCAGGGGTGAAGTCCTTTAGTAAACTTTATTATAGTTATTGAATTATCAAACATTATATTTATTAAAATATATATTCGGGATCATGTAAAGCTCATGGTAGAATTCGGTCAGTTTGTTTTTTATTGAAAGCCGACCGCATACCTCAACATTTTGTTAATATTTTTTTTTATTATCTTTAGGATCATGTCACATACTTTTAATTTCTCATTAAACCTATCTTGTGTTATTATAATAACAAACTCATTTTACCATCGATGAGATTAGACTTTTTAACTGTTATAGATTACGAGTAGGTGGAGGACTGAATTTAATGTACAAGTTTGTTTATTTTTTCCTCTATGAACACTTTTGTGAGATGATGGATATTACAAAAAGTTTAATGAAGTACATTTATAGATTTTAATTGATGACTTAGTAAATATTTAATGTACTCTACTATAGTCTACTTGTAGGTGCATTGAATAGGTAATTTTTTTATTTCTTCAAAAGTATTTGTAATTGTGAGAAAAAAACTAACCCACAACTACTTAAATAGTTTGAAAAAATGTTAACGAGTGATATTTACTATCGAGTTACACTAAATATTGGTTTTTGAATGCTAATATTTTTATTGATTTCAAATTGATTATCAAAACATACAACTGAACTGTGTCGAAGTGATCGAATAAAGACGATTGCTCCAACCAAAACCGCCTGGGTTTTTTTTTTTAAAGGGCTGTTTTAATACCCAAAATGGATTGTGAATCATAATAAAGGTTGAGCATTACTGCATACATTATGGGGTCATAAATTAAAAATGTAAAACCAATAGTTTCTAAAAAGTTTTTTGTAATTATATAACCTGGATTATAAATTTAGTATATTAATAATGATATATTATGTACATTCCAAATAGGATTATTGTCGATTATTTTTTATTTTATATTTTACATTTTGTAATTATACACTTAAGGCTTTAAATATTGTAACAATAATCATTTTTATTAACTGGTACAGTGAGGACAAAAAATAAATATAGATAGGCATTAATTGTTTGTTGTCAGTTTAAGATTTTTTGATTTTTGTTAGAGCTCTAAATTAAAGTCCTAATGTGTTCATTAAGATTAAAATATTAAACTTGCCTCATAAAATATATCATAATATATTGTGAAGGTGTGCGTAAAGAAATGCTAATACCTTTTAAAAATACAATTATGGTGAATGTATAATATAACGTTTGATATTTAGATTAGTATTTTCTTATATTTATATTATACATTAAAATAATTAAACGTTTGAATTTTTGTCACAACATAATATATAATATTATATAATGTTGTATATTTTATATAGAATCTATGAAATCCCTTATTAGGCATATTTATAATCGACAATCGTGTAATTTAAATAACTTTACTTAAATTAGAGAAAGTTAAATAAATCATGAATATAAGTTATATTTTATGATTGGCCTGCTAAATGCTAATTTTATTCGATCAATATTAGGTATATTTATAAATTTGAATAATTAAATTATTGAACACATTAATTATTGCTCAATTATAGTGTTTATAAATTACAGGTTATAAAATTATAAGTTATCTACTTGTTAGAAAAATTAAGAGTATGTAACTTTTAGATTCAAAAGTTCTATATCAATTAACGGAAGCCATTATGTAGATGATAGTTAATATTATTTGAATCTTTTATTGAGTTAAAATATAATGTTTATGATTATTATACTATTATTATTATTATCAGTAGAAGTCACTATTTTATTACATTTTCTGAAGTTATAATATTATCTTTAGAAACTTGAAAATATTAATTTTTATGGAAAATAGTTTACATTTATCAAAATGTATTATAATAGTCTAAAACTAATTTAGGCGCTGGAAATGAAAAATACATTTTTTTAACATTAACGATCTTTAATGTAAGAATATTATTTATTAATTATTAGTATAAAATATATTTAAATATAGGTAATTGAAACTTTCATTGTGTAAAAAAATACCTGCGATGTTTAATAAATTCTGTGTTTATAATATTGTACTAAGCTAGTTCAAACATTATAAAAAAAAAATAAATGTTATAAATAATTTATTTTTTACTATTGTCATAATATAACATATTATATGTTGTAACAGTATTTTTTTAGACATTTATTTATATACAAATAATTAGCTAACGAGTATAATTTAGCAAATAGGTAATGTTATTCTGATAACGATTATAATTTATTAATTAACAATTTTTTTAAAGGTTTCATAATATACTATTACTATGGTAGTATAGTTAATAATATTGCTCATGGTGATGACGTGTGAATTTGAACTGTTTCAGATAGGTGATTAATTATTTGAAACTTGACTACGTCATATGCATAGATCATAAATAGCATAAGTTTATTTATAAGCTTGCCATTGTCATATTTAAAAGTGATGAATAATATTATATATTCACGGTTATAAATAGATATATACTGTAAACAAATTTGTTTATGAAACTTAATCATATGATTTTTAATAAATATTAATAGACAGTGTGTGAAATAATAATTTAAAATATTTTGATGATATTATAAAATATTATGATGTATTTTAAGGTTTCGTAGTCAGATATAAACTATTCTATAATACTGCAGCAATAAAACTAGGAATATTGAAATTAATTTAAATGTTTTTAATTTAACCGAAGTGAGTTAATTTAAGACTTAATGGAATGATAATAATCGGAATAATAATCGTTGAATACACGAAACGATCTTTAGCGGATATTGGTCAATGTTTTGTTAAAAATGTGTTAATTACTTACATTTCTTTACATTTTATTTTGTTTGTATTCATGTTTGATTCAAAACTACTTGAAGAATTAAAAAATGTATTCTTTTTTTTTTTAAGGACCTGAGTCTAATTTTCAATCTATTGATGAGATAGGTACATAAAATTGTTGAGGCAATATACCCAAAAATAGTATGTCCGTGCATTCTAAACAAAAAATAAATAGCTAATAGCTAATATGGCGAAACCTCTAAATACCGGACAATCTTGGAGCCCAGAAACTCTGTAATGTGTTTTCAAAAAAAATGTCTGTTATTTGGAGGTTGGGGGTCCGTTAGGGAAAGTTTTACTGTAATTTATAAACTCATCATTATATTAAAAATAAAAAAGTTTAGTAAGTTATATTGTATATTATTATGTATTACATTATTTTATTGGTTTGTTGACAGATACGCTGAATAAGAAAAAATGAGGATTTATGCCGTTCACGGATTTAATTCGATCCTCTCACGAAATACATTTCCATATGCCACGTAACCCGCAATCCTAGCGGGGAACTCATTGCATTTTCAATAGTGTGTCAGATATAAATCAATATTCCAAAACACCGTGGGAAGAGTAAAACAAATCTAACAAAATGATACCCACAAACGTCATGTCATTCATCAACAAGGTTAGTGTTTAATTCAAAGTTGAATGGATTTTAATGAACTCGTATGCTAACATCGTTCTGTTTTCACTGCGGTGTTAATTTTCTTCAAGAAATAATAGCTACGGTGATGTAATATATCCTTCTTGAAAATTCAATTAGTGTTTCAAGGATTCTCTGATATATTTTCCGGGACTCGAAAACAGCGTTCAATTGTATTAGTATACGTGTGCCACATGGGCATGCATTATTGTGTAAATGCTTGCACGGTTTATTACTGTTCATATACAGTCTTAACAACAATGTTAACAACCGATTGGAGGGAAGAATAAAAAAATAATCACTCAATAAATTCGCCAAGAAAAAAAATGAAAAAAATGAAAAATAGAAAAATAAAGGTGAAAATATGTGTGCGTGTGTAAAACATAATGGCGATACACGGGAGGGGTGAAATGTCGTAAATGGAGTAATCAGCTGCCTTTGACGTGGCTACGACGAGAAAATAATGTTCTGTGTTTATAGAGTAGAAAAGAAATGCAGTCTCCAAATGGGGTGAAAAAAATAAAATAAAGGGAGAAACTTATTGAGAACTTTTTAAGAAATATAAACAAGTAGGTGAACCGTACGAGCACTTTCAAGAGCATAATTTTTTCTTTGTAATAGTATTGTGTAGCAGTGTCTTTCATATTCAATTGCTAGCTACTGTAATATTAATCAGATTTAAATATTTAATGTTGTTCGGGGTTTTTGACCTATAACATATGAATTGTCTGTCAATAAGTACGTTATTTGGACTTGAAATATAAGAGGGATAATATAATGAGGAAAATAAAACTACTTTTACATTTTATCATATTTTTTTTTCATTGTCACTAAAGACAAAAAAAATATATTTTATAATTTTTACTCATCGCATAGTAAAATAAAATAATCATTCCCATGTTATAAATACGAGTGAATGTTATCGATATATTAAACTTAATGGTTGGTAAATCAATACATTTTGATATAAAACTATTCTTGAAACTAAATTGTTACATATTATTGGACTGTGGATAAATAGCAAATAAATAAATAGTTTATGTTTAAAAACATTTTTTCGTGTTATTGGTTTTCAGTAGTTTTTATTAGAATTAAATACACAATTTTATGAGTTTTATTTATATGCTCTGAACAAATATAAAATAAAATGAAACATAATTAGTTAATGTATAGGTAATTATAAAGTAAAACATTACTATTTTAATGGAAAATAAATCAGTCTTTATTTCAGATATCTTTAGATCTTCTTATGTTCCATGATATTATGAAAATTGTGGTTAGAGTAAAATAATTGTTTTAATTTTATTATTTAACATTTTATGTATTCTAATATTTTTCATACATCTGTTTTGAATATACTTTAATCAAACAAATTGTATTCGTTAGCATAACAATATTTTTAATCTACTTTTATTAATTTTTTTTTTTAAGGGAAGAAGTCTGGTACTCTCTATTGTTTAAACAAAGAATCAGGTAGAGAAATTCATGTACACCTACAAATGCAAAAGAAATTACTCGTGGGAAAATTTCTAGTATTTTGCCTATAATAGGTTTAGATTCTAAACATAATATTACATTAACGGCCATTAACTAACCTTTAACCAAACTATTGATTGATAAAAAAAAAACCAAAAATACCCAAATAAATCTGAAGCTAAACTTCTTTAAAATAAACTCAAGCCAGTTTTAAACTTATAAAAACATGCTTCATTGAAACTATAAGTTTTTTTTTCAAAATGACAATGATAAAACGATTCCAAAACTTCAGCCATCTATACCAGATGTCCATATAATATAAGTTGACGTGTACTGTGAATTTTCACACTAGCTGTATTAAATTATGTATGACCGTTCAATGTAATGAATCAAAATTTGTCACATGTCAAGAGTTTTTTTTTTAATGATCGAAAAAGTTAGCTAACCCTTCACCTTTGTGCTCGTTACAATTTTTGGCGTGTAATAATTCATAATCATAATTTGGTGGGTGAAAATAGTTTGTTTGTTAGAATTTTCATCTTTTAAAAAATAAAGTCGGAATAACGTATAATTTAAATTTTAAACTATAATAATAGAAGTAGTAGCGTAATAGAAGTAATAGTAATATATTATTTAAGTTCTAATAGTAGAATATTATATTATGATCGATCATGTTAGGTATAGTGTTTATATAGGTAAGCTATAGATAAATGATTATTTTTCTAGAGTTAAAATTAAATTACGAGTTCCTGTGATGCTTAAACATACCTATATTATTCAATATTATAATCGAAGTTTAAAATTTTTTAGTATAAATATTTAGCTGTTACATTTTTAACATAATAATAATTTATTTTCTTCAAAAGTAATGAAAATGCGAACCTATTATTAAAAGTAATATATATAAATAATCATTAAGATAAAGTAATGTTTTAAAAAAAAAAAAGACTACCTATCAATGTTATAATAAATAAATAATTGTGTAATTTTTGTTGTAATTTAAGTTGTAATTTCGTGGAGAAGCACAAAGATAAATGAGGAGTTTATAAAAGTATGGTCGCTATAATAAAATTGGGAATTATGAATATAACCTTGATTGTTTGAGTATTTCCGAAGTACAACTATTAATCAAGGGATTCGGGAGTCTGTCATGCACGCCTTTCTTTTTCTTTTTGATGAATTTCTATACACTTGACACAAGAACACGATATTTTAGTATATTGTATAATACAGTAATTTGTCCTTACATGGAGGGTAAAATATATATTTTTTTTATGAAAACACATGTAAGTGAAAGGATGGAGGGGAACGAAATCATTTTTCTTGATGTAGCTTAGTTTATGTTTATGGATTTTATAATTGAAATGAAAATAAACCATTGGTTATTCTGATAATGTTGCTAACAATAGCCTACTAGAAAATTAGTTGGTATAATATTTCGTATATTATGACTTAACAATCATTATTATATTGTGTTAATAATATCAAATATGTTCAAATACATTTAAACATAGTTATAATTTACAACAATTAGTACCTAGCATGTTCTATAATAGTCAAGGACTTAATGGCATATCTAAATATCAATTTTAAGTTTGAATGGAATTCTTATCGTATTTGGTCGAAGAGTATGTTTTCATAAAAGTTTCAATGATTTGATAGGTACTGCATATATCAGTGGCACACACATAAAATACAACTGCTTACACACCAGCCTTTAATAAGTATTCACTAATCTAATGCATAAAGTTTTCTTAAAGACAAATTCTACTTCATTTCACAGATTCAAAGGAAACCCGTTAAAAATATCACATGACTAGGGAATGGATTTAAATGCTCTAAAAAACAAGAAAAATTCCTTAAAAAAAGAACATCAAAAAAGGCACTAAAAAAATTCCCTAAAAAACTTTATATTCAATAAAAACACAATTTTGAATTTAAAACTTATAAAAAAAACACATTATTATGAAAAATCTGATCAAAAATATTTAAATACAATAAAACCTTAATTAATTAACTCTAAATTATCTTCTGTCCATCTTCTTTTTACCCTAAAAAATTATTAGGTATACAATTTAGATAGGTATATTCGTTATACTTTTACCTTTTGTTTCATAGCAGTATATAATCAGGTGCTGCTTAATATTCTCAAACAGAAATCTTCGACAGTTATATCGGCTAGTGTTGTTTTGTATCTCGAGAAACTTCGTTCCACGTCAACTGACGTCATAGGTACAAACTTCACACGAAAAAATGTTGAAAAAATGACTTAAAAACCATAAAAATGCACTAAAAATGTGATTAATAAGTCATAAAAATGCAAAATAAAAGTTATATTTTTTAATTCCTTCATCTATGAAATTAACTTTTTGCTTGGAAACCAATGTTTTCGTGCATTCAAAAAAAAATGCAATACCATTGGTGACGTACGTGGGGAAAATTTTCATCTCAGTCTATTTTTCATAAATTATTTTGTAGATTTTCCAAAATCAGTGAGTCATACTATCCTACAATTATTCAGTCACTAAAATTTCGAAATATCATTCTCCTTTGTTTTATTTATACAGTACAAAAATTAAAAACTAATTAATTCGTATAATACTTCAACAATAGAGTAAAAAAAGAATATAATATAATTTTTAATATACCAAAGAGCACTTAGAAATGTATACAATTGAATTGAAAAAATCATTTGTATTTAAGCCAAAAAAATTACAACCCTCCCCTACATGATCACAATACTATGTAGCTCGCGTGCCGCGCGTAATACTAGGTACTCTCATCTCGTTCAGAATATTTATTTTTGGTATTATAATAAGTTATTACCATTATTATTTGGTTTCATTTATAAAAAAAAAAAAACATTTATTCGAATTTGTTTATAAATTATATTATGTTCTAATATAAGAGTGACGGGGCTTGGTTAGAGTAGTCGGGTGTGCGGTCGTCCAGTGGGCAATTGGTTGGGCTGCAAAACTCTGCACACATAGGGAATTTGGGTGGAAAACTGGCAATCGTAATCACCATAGATAACCCCGACGTAGGAGTGGCAAAGATGCTAAAAGAAGTGGATCAAAATTACTCAATTAATGACTGGGCACTGTATAATATTATATTTTCAATAAAATAATCTTATACATTTTAAATTAATTAGAATTTTTCTATAAAAAAAAAAAATATTGAACAGTCATTGTAATTTAGGTTAGGTAATTGAATTTAGATATAAAATCGTATTCATTGTGACATGCTAAAATTATAAGTGTTAAATGAAATGAAAAAATAATTCATTATACCAAACATAACAATTTATAATTTTGGTGTGATTATTTACGACAACTAGTTTTTTTTAGTGAAGTAGTATTAACTGATATTTTTTCTTATATAATACATATTTATAATATCGTATTATGTTTATGTTAACTTAGTGAATACAATGAATAATTTATAATATAATATGTAACAGTTAAGTTTTACCCTATCCTACAATAGAAACTATCAAAGAGATTTTAGGGACTATTGTGTGTATTATGAACCACGATTTTCCATTAAGACTTGCATATTGAGCCTCAAACCAGATATACTATTATATCCTTTATATTTAATTAATATCAATACAAATCCTTTATACTATAAAATCTATTCAAAACGTTTATTTGACAATTATTTTAGTATCCATGATCCATAATTTAAAATGCAACTGAGTTTTAAATGTACGAGAAGGACATATATTACATATTACGCCGGCGAAGCAATAATTTGGTAGATTTATTTTCATATAAAATATCTAATTGATTTAATCTATACTACTATATGAAGAAGAGTAAGTTGTTAGTTGACGTTGTTGAGGGTACTATCTCTGGAAATATTGAACCGATTTCAAAAATTATTTCACGAACAGAAAGCCACATATTTTGTGAGTGTCTTAGGCTAATTTAAAAAAGGAATTGATCACCCCCGGTAGGTGCTCAAACAGGAATTTTGAGATTTATGATAGACATTTTTGTTTATTAATGGTTGCTATGGATTACAGGAGTTGAGAATGATATTTATTTATTATTATTATTTTTTAATTTGAATATTAATGGAGCGTCTCAATCTCATTTGTTTCAATCATTCGAAGTTACGATCGGACGAGTACATCCAATTGTATGACGCCATCGCTACTGAAGGAAACGCGGCAAACATTGGTCGTTTGACCATTCTCTCAGCTACTCATGAGTCATGTTAGAAGCCCACTCGGCCACCCATGATGCATTCAATCACGAATTGCAACGGGAGCAAGAATATATGATCGAGATGAGCTGGCAGAAAGGTCAAAAAGGTCAAAAAGGTGAAACTTATTTACTCGATGATGATTGCATATTTGATCTTGGTGGTATTGAGAGTAATTCTCAATATTTTCTCAAATCCGGTCATATTTTTGACTCAAACCACCATCGAGTAAATAAGTTTCACCACAACTATTTAGTGGTATAATTATAAGTATAGTTTTCCACTGATTTGTGATTATGTTAAACAAAAGAGGAAGATGGTGTTTGGCTCTTTTGATCATAATTAAAACATATTGTAACAAGTAAAAATTGGTGATTCTAGCTCAGTACCAAGGACTGTATGAACAGCATAGGTTTCATCTAAATATTTTCTACCTACCAACATAATATATTTTGAAAAAAATAAGAAAATCAAATATAAAAATATTATATAGTTACAATTGTTATTTAACTTCAAAAGTGGTTCTTTATCAACTTTACACTCAAAAAATGCATGGGAAACAATTGGTAACCGAAAGTATTCCATATTAAGTCTGGTAAATGTTTATTCCGATTTTCTTACTTGATCCATTTCATTAGATATTTATACACATATTAATAATTAGAACATTATTTAGTTTTGGTCAAGCTGTTTCGGAGGAGCTCAATAACAAACACTGTGGCACGACATTTTTATATATTAGATATACCTTCAAATGTACTTGATATGCTGTCCCACATTGCACAATGTCCACGATCCGACGAAGTCGGATTGCCTACCAGGGTTGCTGAATTGCACTTACTGCTCCGAGTTACATTCAAAAGGATTTGAACAATCACAATTTTTTAAAGGGTTGTCAACGAAGTGTACAGGGTCAGCTAGTATATTATATAATATAGTAATTACTCTTAATTACCTTCCTACTAATTGCGTAAGGATATTGATTTTACTCGTTAAGTGATTTTATATATTACTAGCTGAATAACCCTGAAAAAAATTGTGATTAATTAACTTCTTTTAGGTGTAGTTCGCTGTGGCCACTGTGCATATGGAAGCAAAATCATATTATATTTTAATTTTTAGCCATCCCGCGTGGAGTTGCCCTTGAGTCTCACTAGCTTATGGTTATGCGAACAGTATACTATCAGGTAAGAAATTTTCCTGCGTTAGATTGCAAACACAGTGAAGTGGGTCAAAAAAAAAGCCTATAAGTAGCTTAGTAGTTGAAAAACAAATCTATACAGTGTACCTAACATAGTATTGAAGACATAGTTGATCATCCTGGATATTTAGGCGTACCTATTTAATATTTCTACATAATATATTTATATATTTTGGGAGTTATTTTATTTTAATTTATTTCATTTTATTTTTACGGACAAATCGGCGTAATTGTACCTATCTTTGTGAAATAATTCGCATATGTAACTTGCAACCAAACTCCAAAGGCAACCATTAATAAACAAAAAAAAAAGTTCCAATTTCCACCGTGAGTCTTATGATCCCTGTTTAACCACCTCTTTTAAAAATGAATATCAGAAAAAAACTTTCTTATTGCACATAAATCCTATAATCTAGATCAGTGGTTCTTAACCTTTTTTAGTTCAGCGCCCCCTTTATCGTAATAACTAATTGCTAACGCCCCCTACATGCAAAATCAAATTTTCTTCTTATAAATATATATATATAATATATAAACATACCTATATATTTATTTATTCATCAGTATATTATAAAATTATTAATTAAAGTGAAAACTAGTTAAAATTAAGTCTGTTAATTTTGTCAGAAAAACACACTCACCACCCCCTCAACGCCCCTTTCAAAACTATCACCCCCCGGAGAGACTGAAATGCCCCCAACTATTCTAGATCATTATAGGAACCACTATTCCAAGTATCAAGTTCGTACGTTTTGTGTTTTAAAACTAATGTTGTATATTTAAATTAGATATTGCTTGATAGATGACGCAACTGTTGTATTCTTTCAACCCTTTTTTTTTGGTGATAATATGAACATATTTTGTTAAGATTGTAATATTATTATTAAAATAATTTTTTGGTAACCTTGGTTAGGTACTTAAAAATTAGATTACATTTACTCAAAATAGTTTTTCATCGTAATATCTAATTATCCATCATTGAATTAAAATGTATACCACATCCATTATAGTGATGAGATATACCCGACATCTGCTATACAGTAGATCGGTTACCTACAGGATGATGATTTTTTTTTACTAAAAAATCTCTTTAAAAATATATGAATCTCGTTGCATTTAAATTTAAAGTAGTTCACTTTATGAGATTATAGTAAGCTGTGCAGTATTTCTGTACTTTTGTCTCAATGTGAATGCATGTATAAGGAGTTATATGTAATTAGATTATTGTCTATTGACAAGAGAATAATATTTACTTTTTGTCTGGAACACTGTTTAGAACCGCAATCAGCCTCATAAATAAATGTTTGACATGTTATAAAATTCTCGGTTTCCGATTGTGTAAAATACGATTTAATATAATATTATGGTGTAAACGATATAATAATAATGTTGTTATACTTGTAATAATATGACAGTGAATTACAGTGATTACATCAAAGGTAAAAATATTATTTTGAGTGATATCTGTTGGTTTTGATTTCTTTCTAGCCTCGTTATTCTCGGGTTACTATTAGATATGCATGTTTCGCCTATCCTGGAACCTCTGGTCTCGTGATCCTTTCGCGGACGATAGCAATGCCACAATCAGCTTTATGTACATGTAGCAAGAAATATAGCCGTCAGGTATAAAATGTTTTATTACCTATATCATAAATTACGATGTATATCATGTCGACTGTTAACGATGGTTTTCCGTCAACGTACCACCTACAACACCGTGGAGCCAGCACGTGGTGTCCAAGGACAACGCGTGGGTTTCTAACCTATATCCCTCGGCCGGTCTAGGGATCTGCGGGTGGATCGTACTACAGGTGCTAAGCCATTTCCCTTCGATTCTCACTGCTATATATATATATAATATACGATAGAATGTACACGGTCTTAAGCACTTGGTAAAGTCTAACAAAATCCTAATCTCTAAATTTTTTTCCGTCAGTGCGACAGTCTCATGCCACGGCCGTTTCACACACACGCACACACACACACACACACACACACACACATACACAACGTGTGCCTGGGGTATTGATTATTATCTGCAACGGAGGCGGTGGTGGCAGCGGTCGAGTCTCCGCTGTCGTATAAGAGTAGGTACACGCGCTCCCCCCCGTATAAAATATCAACTCCCCCCCCAACGCTCTCTCTTGCACCCGGAAACTGTTGCTGAATCGCCGCCGATGACGGTGCGTCGTTAGTATTATATTGTATAGTTCCGCGCTACACTCCCTCTTGCCCGCATTTATTATAAAAACGAATTACACGCCCGAAGTGCCACCGCGAGTATTTGTCTTTATGATATTTCGAGTAGATAAGTCACGAGGTATTCATGTCACGATAGTATATTATATAGTATGTACCTCCATCTTCCTAATTACTTTGCATTTGACGTCCAAATAATTTATTGTCTTGCAAATTTGTGTGTGCAATTTTAACCATCCTAGTGTGAGATTAAATTATCAATGCAAATTTCCATTTAACTTTATTATTGGGCATATTAAATTCGTTACGTTTGAAGATAAACGGTTGGAGGATAACACCGATATTTTATTTTGAAATTAAACTAATATAAAATCATTACGCATCCAAAAAAGTATTAACCATTCTTGGATGTTCATCATTATATTATTTAATTATTATATACTATATGATAATCATTGTTGTATGACGTTTATAAGTTAGAAAATATAGATCTGAGTAACTGATTTACTGATATCTCTTAAGGTATCAATGATCATTATTTTAGAAATTATAAAAATAAATTTAATTTTAAACGACTTTAAATCCCGCAGTTCGCCATTTTCTCAAAAACTGGTCGAAAATTACAAAATGACCTACCCTTAGTTCCATATTCTAAAGTGTTCAATTTTCAATCAATAGAAAGTCCATTAGGAATATGATACTTTTAGAGTATTCTGTCTAACCAAAAATTTGAACCCAGTAAAAACAAATAAATTATTAAAAAAAATAACACATCATTGTAAAACCAATATCTTATTCGTTTCACTCAAAATCTAAATTGGATAGGTAAAATGTATATTATTACGAACATGTTTATTATTTTATATAGGTTCCTTAGTAATTGTTGTAGTGAAATTGAGTGATATACATTTAAACAAAAACATTTTTGACATCACACAAAATAAAAAAATATTCGTATACGAGTATACAGTATATTATCTTATATTAAGTTATAACTCATAAGTCATAAGTCATAAGCAAGAAATTAATATTGGATTTTCTAGAAGGTAACGAATTATTTCTGTTGATTTTATTCATAATCCTTTAGAAAAGTATAATAAGAAAGGATAATAGAAGCATGATTACTGACACCTAAATATTATACGTATTATTATTCTAAAATAATTAATAATGGATCTTATGAATTCGCGTTCGTGCGTTTCTGGGTTTCAGGTCCTATAGGTACTACAGCAAGTTGATTTAATATGTGCATTTATGTATTTTTGTTTGTTATAAATTATAATTACTATTTATTATGTACGATATATTTGGTAGTATTTTAGTCTTCAGAGAGAGTTTTGGATGTTTATGATTAACAAATTAATTAAAATATATATTCCATATAAACTGTATGATATTATTATTTTTATTTTACATAGGTACCTCCACAATGATTTTATAATATATTATTTTTAAATTATAAATTCTCTGTGAAATGTATTGATTTAAATTTTAATTTCTACTTGTTTTTATGTGAGTAATTTTATTGTTTAATATAAATTAGATTTTGATAAATGTTACAGGAACTATATTATAGTATTCTATTCGTACTCAGTGTAAATTAATTATGCTGAATTTATTGTCATGTTAATTTTGTTCAAATAAAAGCAAAAAGGTCATTTGCTGAGTAAACTATATTTTTGGATTCAGGCTTTAGTAACCTTTAATTATTAACAAATTTGATTACTCAGAATATTTTATCTTTAAATTGGTTTTTTATCGAAGATTTACCATGACGTATACAAAAATAAAAATTGTTAAATGTTAAAGTATACATATTTTTTCACACTCATTGAGTAGTTGAGTATAATCACAAACTATTAGGGCATTTATAAATTATACATTATATACGATAATATATCTAAATAAAGGCTCTTAACGAGGGCAATACTATTTTAATGTATTCAGGTAATGGAATTAGTATAATTCTCTCCACTCTAAAATATATAGTGAATCTTCTAGGAACACACTCTCTATATAAATAATAAATAGACATTTTTATGAAACGAATTAAAATAATTATTGAAGTTAAATTTGAATCTAAAAAAACATAAACAAAATTACAATACTACAAAAATACCTATATTAATAATTATTATACTGTACATTGTAATTATATTCAAAACAATTAATTAATAGAAAATATTTATATGAATAATCGATTAGAGATAATTGCAGGTATTCAGTCCGTTACTTGGAGTGATAAATAGTTGAGGATCTTACACATTTATTATTAGGTATATTATATTACTAAGTACGGTACCTACATAATATAATATTATGTTCTGTACTGCAGCATGGCATACCGTCTTCTGTATTCCCGTTCATAAACTTTGTTTCTAACTTATTATTTTTACTAATTGTTTTCCTTAAGATTTCCCCGTGTTATTCAAAAATTTAAGATATTGAAATATGAGTTGTGTGGTTTTGATTTATTATGAAAAAATAATATTATTATTAATTTGTATTTATTCATACAATTATGATTTTAACATAAAGATTAAAGAATCATACTTCAGATTAAAATATCAAAATTTATTTTAAAGAAACAATAAGGTATTTTGTTCATATATAATTTTCTAAATTAAAAAGTTATTATTTTCATAAGATAATACATTTTTATTTATATAATTTATTTTTAAAAATAATAAACCACTTAAATCCATACTAATTTGTACTTCTCGAAGTATAATTTAAACGTTCACATTATTATAATATTTTATGTTTCATCCTACTTTAATTAGTCTGTAAGTGGTAGTCTATGAACAGTGGATTCACCGATCAATTATGAATTTATTTAAATTATGATTTTTGGAATTTTCAAATATACTTAAATAACTTATTTTCAAATTCTTGAGATTTTTGCACTACTTATGGAGTATCTTTTGGTGATCCAAACCTTTGTCTTTCAATCGAGACCCCACCCCCTTATTTAGTCGATAATTCTTCTGATAATTTTTATGTATTAAAATCAATATTTTAACGAGCAATTTTGAGCTATTCAACTTTGTGTACTAAGGATAATATGCCTATAATGCAAATAGGTTTGGATGATATAGGATTTATAGTTATTTGAAAATTGTAGTGATTAATATTAATCTAAAATGTATAGCTTGTTAAAAGTGGTAAGAGTATAATTAATACTAAATGCATAGATCCAATACTATATTATACAAATATAAAATCCATTTTTAAGGACTATCATTTAGTATAAACATATAACAACCTTCTGAAAAATTACTCATTCCAAATTTGTATTTGAAATTTCAAGAATTTAAAATAAGGGTTTTAAGTGTATTCAAAAATTTCAAAATTCAGAATTTTAATAAATTTATTATTAAAGGAAAAACTGAGGTGAGCATGATTAATGAACCGCCTCGTTATATTAAACGTGTGTTTTTTAAGTATGCATCTGTACTTTTACTTTCTAGTAATAAATTGAACTAGTACAGTTAGCTTGGTTAAAATTCTTGTTATTAAATATGATTTTTGTAGTTTTTTTTATTTTAAAATAGTTATGGTGATGTAATGATAGAAACTGCATGACGTGTATTAATGGTTTTAAACAGCTTACTAAAATACAATAAAAAAACAGTATTTTGTTCAGTGGAAATGTAATTGTTCTTGATATAAGTGATTTTGATGATTAGTACTAGTCGAATCTAGTACGTAGTTCTTCTTTATGGTTCACAATAATTAACTATTTGTAACTAGGTTAAGTATTCTCCAATTTGGCGTATTTCGAAATAAATGTGACATTACTCGCATTAGCACTAAAGCCAATTGTTAAATTTTTGTTTAAACGTAGAAAATATTTTATACTGAATAAAAAATATTTAATCAAATTTAAACATCATATTATTTCAATAAATAAATAATTAGCTGTCAATATTTTCGATTGAATATTTGAATATAATTGCGTATGAGCTGCAATATTATTTTATAATATTTTATGAAAGTAAAGAACTACGGTAAAATGAATTACAAAAGATTTTGACGATAATACTTGGAAACTATGAAAAGAGTAATATCTAGATAATACGTATCATTTCGGTATCTGAAAACAATGATAATTTTAAGTTTTCAAGTGAATTCTTTTAATTTAAAAAAAATTAATTCGAGTATCTATAAATGTTTTAAGATAAGATTTTATTATTATTATAACTTTTGTTTAAAAACATTATGTCAGAAGACAACGATTTATTATAATGCATTATTTAGGAAGTATAATGTATGTTTTTTGAGGTGGCTTATTGTTTTAATGAGTGAAGTATAAGAGAAGTTTTTGTTTCACAAATGTTGTACTTAATTTTTTAGTATAATATAATATGTCAAATACCAAATATTTACTCGAGATTTGTTAGGTTTTAGTAGGGCTGTAGGAGTGCATAACTAATTTATAGCAATGATATATTTTAGATGTGTATAAGTAGGTACCTAGGTACCTAGCAAGTGTAGGTATATAGATTATAAATATTAATAATAATCTAAAGTTATTTTAATATATTTATTTTTAGTATAAAATAAGAGTTAAATGTTAACTCCATGAGTTATTTTTTACTTAGAAAATAAATATACTAATTTATTTTGGCTAATTGCTGTAATTTTGTACTCATAAAGAAATATTGATCTTAAAAATTTTAGATGTTGCAATAAACTTATTATTAATATAGTTATTTTTTATTTTGATAATTTAAATACGTTTCTAGTTTCCTACATTAAAATGCTGCCAGTATAGTAATAGAATGCAACATTATAATATCCACCACTAATTTTCAAAATATATCTTGAAAAGATGACCTGCATGTATAGAATAAATCAATTTATCGAATTCGTTTGAGTATCGATATAGTTATCATCTTCATTTTTATAATTTATGATAAAATTAAAACTAATTAATGCACATATTTTAATATCCGTATAAAATGTAGGTAATACAAATCTAATAATTTGTTTTAAATTGTTTTTAGTAAAATATTGATAGAAATTAATTATTATTTTTAATTAAAGAAAATTAAATTACAATTTGACAGACGACAATAATAATATTAAGTGAATACTTAGTAAGGTTAACTGAAATCACTTATTATTAACTTAAGTATATGATAATTAAATATTTTTAAAAATGTGTTAAATTTTAATGTAGGTATATCTTTTAAAACTGTGAGAAATGTATAGAAATCGTGTATTGAATTGTATCTACAATCTAGTATTTGAAAATACTTAACTATCAACGTTTTAAACGATTAATTTAGATTTGTTTAAAGTTTGTTTTTTAAAAAATGTTTAATAGTTCTATTATTTTCAAATATAATAATGTTTCTTTGGCTTATTATGTTTATGCAGAGAATGGTTAAAAAAATATAGCTACATGTAATTATTATTGATGGCGGTGTGATATACCTACGAATAATAAATGCTGTTATTATGATAGATGTATACTAACTAAAATATTAAAAACACCAATTTATATTTAGACGTACTTTAATTTAAAAGTAAGTACAAAAACTAACACAATTCGTCTGCAAATGTTTTTTCATTAAAATGAACAAAGGTGTGTAATCCATAATATATTGTTTGTTTTTTTATTATCAAAACCTTTAAACAATAGATAATATAATATTATGACTATTATACTTCACAAACCTTTACCGTATATAGAAATAAGGCTAGTGTTGAGATATAAATCATTATTAAAATAATAATGAAAATCGTTATTGTTACAATAGGTAAATTTGTTAAAAATTATATTTAAAAAAAGTCGTATGATAGTCAATAAGATGCTGATATTAGGAGGTTGTCAACTTTCTCTTCGGTCGCCTTTGTCGAGAATAAATTGTGTCTCACGGGAACATCGTTTTGGGGTTTGTTACTATTTATATTGATGTTAGTGAATTTGAGATATATCGTCTTTTTTTTATTTTGAAAGAGGTTGGTGAAACAAATCACTCGTGTATTGTAAAACGGATGAGGTTAATTTAAATGTATCTTAAATTGTCTTGGACCATATCTAGGCATCCGATGTTAAAAAAAAAGAGTATAAAAGAGACTATTTCCAAGAATAAAATTTAATTTTGAAAATAAATAAATATGATTACAATTAGAAGAATAAAGGTATAGTGCAACCAATTACATTAAAATATCCTTAATTTGTATTGGTTCTATTACAGCGTATAGGATATCATTAGTAAGTATCGATAATTTATGACGTCATCGCATTAAAGCTCGATTTTACCATCACCACATTTATTACCCATTTATCCACTTACCATACTTGACCTTAATATTTATAAGCTAATATTTTGAAAATGTTAATCCATCAAAATCATATAATTGGCTTAACACAAAATTACGGTACCTAAGTCATGAAGGCGTTTATGTATATCGGGTTAGGTATAGCATTATATTAAATTATCATAATATATATCATAAGAGCCTTTCGTTAAAAAAAAAAAAAAAAACGTTACTTTTATTTGAAAATAATAAACCATTTTTTAGTATATAATATCTATAAATACGATTGCGCCTACGTATTGTAATTTTGTAATAACGTTTATAAGACTAGTGCTTTGATTTTTGATTGCATAGATTATGTCGTAACGTAATCGAGAGCAGCTAAACTCTCATTGAAGTAATTCGGGTGGTGGCATACACTGGATGAGGCATACCGAGGTCATCGCACAATGATAATAATAATAAATTAATAATATTGTAATATTAAATAGGTACCTATGTGTTACGAATAGTAATAATTACAATAATAATAATAATAAATATTCTATGTGATCAGTCCGACTCAGTGCCGTGTTAAAGTGAGTGAACAACCGGAACAGTTGCCCCGGGTGGACAATTACATTTTTAGTGGCCGACATTTTGTGAAAACGAAATTTAAAACAAAAGTTCTGTATATATTTTTTATTTGCATTATTTTTAAGGAAGACTTATTAATTATTGAAAAATATTCGTAATGCGTACACATTTTTTTGCGGTGACTGTGGTGATGAATGATGATCATATTACCTCACTGTTGATATAATAACTAAATATAGTATTCTGCATATTATAGTACATTCACAGTTACACTGCTTGTTGCAGTTTGCATATCGTATCATTGAGCAAGTAATTGTCTTGGAAATGCCATAGCGCTTGGACTGATGCACTTCTATTTTCGTGTGTATATTGTTTTCGATTACAAATTATAGCATCAGTATAATATACACAATGGAATATTTTTTCAATTTTTCATATTTCGTTCCCTGTATTTTAACTGGTTAGGTATATAATTATTTAATTTACTGTATAAAATGATTTATTTGTACATTACCTACTTAGTTATTGTTTTAGTGCAGATGAAATTCTGTGATAGATAGATTTTAAATGAACCCCCCGGGCCCCGGCGTCATATTCTTTAATACGGCACTGAGTAAACGCTGGAGTGCATAACAAAGTATATAATTTTCTACATTACCTACATTTTGAGTTGTTTGGTAAGTATATGTTTATGTATTCAATAACTATTGACTTTATGAAATAACAAATATTATACATTACGTACGAGTGAACATAAGCTACTAAGTGTAAATAAAACTTGAGACGCTACAAAATATTTTATTTATTTGAATAGGTATATTAAACATTAACGACTATAATTTAAATTAAATAAAACCAAATCCAATTAATGAAACATTCAATTAAATTTAGTATTGGGTTACTATTTACCGAATATTTCAATTAGTTTTTTTTTCATATAATTAAATATTAATACTAAAATTTATACTTTGATAATTTGAAATTTCCACATACAAGTACAAACAGCAACACGATATTGTTTTAAAAATATAAAACAGTTTTTTCAATATTTTGGTTATTACTTTACATAATATAAAATTCCATCGATGTTATCATTTTACTCCGAGATTGAATACTTTTTGGAATTTCATTTTTTGCAAGAAGTTTGTATACATAGATCGGACTCACTCTCACTGAACAATTTATAGACAACAATTAAATCAAATTCAGGCTCATTATTCTTTAATATTATACGTGCTTGAACTCAAAATAAAAATTTTATCGATTTAAATTTAAATTGTGCTTATTGATATTACTTTTTACTGAATTCAATTTAAAAATAATATACTGATATTAAAATGTTTATATTATTGCACAGTATCGATTACATTGTGTTCTGAGTTTTTCGATTTTAGTATCAATTGTAAAACCACTTATACGTTTTTATGGTGTTTTAATATTACTATATTATTTTCAACTTTGATAAGCTATATTTGATCTATAACCATTCTATATTTTGTTTACATTTCAATAAATAAATTATTATCCATTTATCCAGCGTCTATAGCGATGAAAAATATTAAAACGTCGAATTTTAATAAAAAATATTGTGATTGTGCGTTTGGATGATGATTCTTGAAGTGTAGTTATAGGCCACAGCGTATTATTATTTTTAATTTTTCAAGCTAAAAATAGTTACAAAAAATCGAAAATTACGTCCTTTCTTTATCATAATTTCCTTGGATTTAAACACACGAATAACGCACATTATCATACAATTATCTACTTGTTCGCATGTATATTATACGGTGTAGTGGGCGAAATAATAACATCATAATATCATAACCATATTATATAGGTTGAACGATACATAAATTCAGACGTATAATAATTCGCACGGTGCAGTCAAGTAGGTACTTGTCGACGGTCGGCCGACGGTTGTCCGGTGTCGGTGAGCTTTCGGCAAACACGTCGTATACATTATAATATTATAGTACCTGAGCGTAGGTATAATATTATAGTACGTACTATTATTACGTATATTTATATTATAATATTATTATTATTCTTATATTATATTGCGAACGGGACGCGTGTTCCGCGGCAACGTCGGAGCGCACAGCTTTTACCTGTTACGCGCGGGGGATGAGCGAACACCGATGGCGGCGACCGCGCGCGCGGTGTGCGTATAATAATAATAATAATAATAATAATACGCACACAGTCGGCGGTGGTTGCCCGGGCGGTGGTCTGCGTGCGAGCGTGGCGGGACGCGTGGGACGGCGGCGAGGCAGATGGTCCCGGGAACGACCCGCACACTACGGCCGCGGAGTAGTAGTTGTAGTCGTCGTCGTCGTTGTTGTCGTCGTTGCCGCCGCCGCGCCGCTGACGGCAGTGTGTGCATCGCGCGCGCCACGCCATAATCAATACGTTCACAACAACCCTGGATAACGCGCTCTCTATACCTCTGGGCAACCACCTCGTCCACCTAGTCCACCGTGCTTACTCCTCACCGACACCACCACTACCGACGCTCACGTTTCTGGTGCTGGTGCTGGTGCTGGTGCTGCTGCTGGTGCCGTTGCTGCTGCCGCCGCCGTTACCCCGGCAGCGTCGGTACCCGTTATTCCCTGTCGCCCACCCTTTCCACCCGATCACCAGAGTAACGCGCGATGTATAGCGTATACGCGGGCGGGCGGCAGAGTTCGCCTACCAGTTGCGCTCTCCACAATATTATTATCAGACGACCAGAAACCTAGCTCCTCGTCGTCGTTGTCGTCGTCATTGTCATTGTCATTGTCATCGTCACCATCATCGGCGTCGTCCTGTTTCTCCTATTCCGCTTTAGCAAGCATTCCACTTACTTAAAATATATTATTATTGTGTATTGTTCGTATCTGTCCTCGCGGTTAAATGAATTACGACGTACAGGACACTGTTGCTGTCATCGTTGTCATTGTTGTTGTTGTTGCTGTTTTTGTAAGCGCATATCAACTCATACAAATGGTCATAATAATTCTATTAGCTGTTTGATTCGATAACTGGTGTAAAACTGAAAGTCTCCGGAAAATCTCGTTTTCCCTAAAATAGCTATAAAGTTCGAATGAAGCTTCGACGCTATTGTGTGGTGGATTCGTGGTGGATTTTTTGAAGTTTGTCTTGTAAAAGGTGAACCAGTGATGTTACATTATAGTATGAATGGTTGTCACGAATATCACAATAATTAGTAGCACATTCCTACAATGCAAACATTTAACCAACTAATTATAAATAATGTACAATGTAGTCATAATATTAATATAATCTACGGCCAGTAAAATTATTTCACGTTTTCATGAACCTAACCTAATCCAATCTAACGGAAAATTCAAAAGAACGATCTGATAAGTGATAGGTCATAGCTAGGTATTCTATGCAGATTTTGTGCTCAAGTGACTGCTTGTGGCTACTTATATAGTTCGCATGAGAATGACTTCTAATAAGCCTATTATATTATAATGTCATAGTGTTAATTTATGGGCACACACCATATATTTTGTACTTTTATGGTATCGAATCATAAACATGTCAACTGTTGAGACACGAACACCGTTATGGAGATGGTATCAGTTTTCAGTTGAAAACACTTAACCCTATAATCAATCTTGGAACGCGATAACGTCATGACTGAACAACTGCGACAACACTATATAAAATATACATATCACTTATTATTAGTCCACAGCACTTGTATTTTTTATATTCAAATCATAAAAATCTTATTTGAAACACTGTGTAAGCTTAATATTATTTTTTCTATGAACGTGTAATTAAGTCGATCATCGGTTAAATTATTGGTTCATATTATTAAAATGGATATATTTTAACATATTTCCCATAGCGAACAAGAATAAAAATATAAAATACGAATAACAGTTCTATTAACTTATATTAGTATAATATTATTCCTTCGAAAATTTAATTAACAAGCTCAATTTATTATTATAATAAATACAGTGCAGTAGGTAGTTTATTGTCTCGGAAAAAACCTATTGGGGCCAAAGATACTGTGTAAATAATTATACTAACACAGGGTTTACAACAGGAACTGGAACCTTTATGATTTTATCGGTTTGGGTTTAGGTTTGGGTTCTCAAAAACCGAAAATTTCGGTTTCGGTTCTGGTTTCGGTTTTCAAAAATATCAAATTTCGGTTTCGGTTTTGGTTAATACCAGTTTTAACCCTTATTATTTGACTTTTTTTTTTATCAATAAAGTACTATGTAAAAAAATGAACATAATATTAATAACCTCTTTTTAGTGACAGGTATTTGTAATTAAGTGTAACTATTTCAGAATTTAGGTAAAATTATAAAAA
>NC_042494.1:112356483-112387774 GCF_005508785.2 Acyrthosiphon pisum | reverse complement strand
TTCTGAATCACTTATAAACGTCCAAATTACTATTATTTTCAGAAATTATACATCAGCTATTGCGAATTGCGATTCAATAATAATATTGATATCGATTACATGGAAATTAGAATTTGGATTTTTGGTATTTCTTTTATGACAATTCTGTTGTACTTGTACACATAATAATATTCTTATTTCTTAGCATTGATAAACTTGTAAAGGTCTACATTTTCTATAATTATTTATTATTACTAATAATTAGTTATTACTAACTAACTTACACCATAGATAAAATATCTATTGGATTTTAGAACCGAAAAAAACCGAAAAAACCGAAAAAAAACGGAAAAAACCGTAAAAACCTCTACATCAAAATATAGGTTTCGGTTTCGATTTCGGTTCCTAAAAAAAATGTATTTAAGGGTTACGGTCCGGTTCCAATATTCAAAGGGTCCGGTTCCAAAACCGGTTCTTTTCGGTACGGTTCCAGTCCCGGGTTTACAAAGACATGCGTATTTGAAATGATAAAATAATTTGTCATAAATAATAATTAATAAGTAATTATATAAAATAATAATTAAAACATTATACGGATGGTATTTCTAGCAACTCAATAAATAAACCATATGCAATATAACACAATATTTTCTTAGCATTAATTGATGGATTAAGTCAATTTGAATTTAGTTATTTAAATATAAATAATAAATAGTTATGCATTATCTTATTAGATTTATAACTCTAACTTGTTCAGAATAATTAAGATAAAGGCACTCATTAGTTATTATAAATTATGTTTGTAAGAACTTAAATTAAAACCAAAATAAATTAAATGTATTTATATATTATTATTATTATCTTAGAAATTATTTATTAAATATAAAAGTAGCTTAAAAAAATTAATTATAAAACTTTTTCAAATTAATTTAAACATAGTACATTCATAATTAAAATTGTACAAAATAAACAATATTTGTTCACGCTATAGTTGTAAATTATTAAGATTAGTGAGATCATTAATTGTGCGTTGAGATAAATGTGTTAGATTTCAAGATTTATATATTATATATTATGGTAGGTACTTGGGTAATTTCATTACATTTTAATTTCGATTAAGTACGTGATTTAAGATAGGTACTCTAATTGTTATAAGCTTAATCACGCAGCGAATCAAATGATATAGTTACAGTAACATCGGAAATCGGACACTGCACTTGCGCACTTCAGTTTCATTACGATATAGGTAGTACATACGCATTACGCATATTGTGTCGTCGGCTTGTAAACGAACCGACGACGATAATTCACGATATTACTTGATATTCATATTATTTTATAGTCGTTAAAAATCATAAATCGTAATACAGCACGTTACGCGATTATTTTTCCAAAGTTTCTATTTGGGTTTTACTAACTTGACACATAATAATATATAACGGCTTCAGAGCTGTATTAAAGTGTCTATTTTTACTCAAGGAGCCTGTGGATAATATATAGCCATATTGGTGACTTTGTGCATCCTACATTGGTCCTTGATGCCAGAGGCGTGCTCAGGAATTTTTAATGGAGGGAAAGTGGAGAAGTTAACGTTTTTATTAGGGCAAATTGTCTGATCTAAAATTGAGAAATACAATAATTATAATATGTAAGTACATATTATTATATATTTGTCAAATGTTCATGAGGGCAGAGGTTCAACCCTCTAAACCCCCGATTAAACACGACTCTGCTTGATATTTGAAAAATCGGTGGCTATTATAGTATTATGTCGTCGTTGGGCCGGATGTGATTAACACTCGTTTCGCCACTGCAAAGCGGTTAGTTAGTCTATGGTTACAAATTTGTGGCTGTTTGCATAGTATAACACTATACACAGTACGCTGTTTAAATTAGTACATTAAACATTGTCTGCTGTTGGAGACATACTTGGAGAAAACGGCCACGACGATAGTTTCATTATAAGAAGTCTTGTCATGAGTAACGCAAACAATATAATAATTATGAGATAGGCTACGATTTATGCGTGGGCTTAAAATTTGAAAACTTTACTGGATTTTCCCGACATTTTTCGGTGACAATTTCGTCCGCGAATTCCGTAGTGAGATTCTATAGGCCCGATGCCCGAAGTCCACCGTAAATTATTATCAGTTGAATTACCGTAATATTTCTACTATTATAATGTAATATATTGTTTTTGGATCTTATGATCCGTTGAAATTTAATATAAATAAATATACGCCGGCAACCACGATAAGCTCTACCAAAGGCGACCGCTGTCTATATCATTTGTATAATAGGACTATAAAACAATATTATTTATGGATTCAGATCGTATTATTCAAAACAAAAATAACAACAAAATTAAATTAATATATACCATACCTAATACCTATAGGCTATAATAGTCCTTTTATAGATAGTCTTATATTTTTGGAGAGCGAGTAGCGCGTCATCATTCTTACAATAACCATCTTTGCTGTTTAGTTTCCCCGTGTCCTTATCGCCATCTATTTCATGGATTTTTTCTATACAACCGTATTGAGTAGTACTCTAAAATTCCATCCTCAAATTTCCATCTATAAGTTAAAACGTAGATACCAGTAAGTTAATATATAGGTACATAGGCAAACTTTTAAATACCAGACACTCTCAATCGCTGACATTTTGTCCGCTATTTGGAGATGTGTCCGATATTTTGTAGTTTTTTTTCCCCAAAACAGGTTAAATTTTTTTGGAGTATCCACTATTTAGAGGATAGATAATAATGCTATCAATAAGACGACATTTTGGCGAAACGAGACTTGAACGATACTCCATATCACTTCCGGCCTGACATTACCTGCCATCCGTGTCCCTAGGATTACGTACCTATCCGGTAATAAAGGTACCTAGCTGAAAAATAAATGAACTTTTTGTTCTCGTCAGTGAAACCAGACACCAGTTCACGGACGTTTCGTTCCCGTAAATTGTTAAGATAAGAAATTTGCCCCTCCCCCCCACGGGAGTTAAATAATACGATATTTAGCTGTAGTTTACTTACATTATTATAGAAACAGTGATAATTGTATGCGCCTCCTCCACAACGCTCTTATTTGTAATTTATTGTAAGTTTTATGTTTATATAATAAAATAATATGCAATGTATAATAACATGTTTGAAAAATACTAGTTAGACCTTGGTAAAATAGTCGTACGGCTTATTATTAAGTACAACATTCGAATATTGACTATTGTACATTATGGTCATTGGTCGCTATTAATTTTATATATATTACATTATTACCTATAAAGTCATATAGATCGCGTATACTAGAGGTCTAGGATGTGTAGAGTTACTCGAGTTATTATATTATTATTGTGGACGACAACGGAATAATTGGGTGGAGGGAAAATTAGGTGGGTTTAAACTTGAAAGACAAAAGCGAAACAAATATAGAACGTTTTTGTCTTAGATAACGGCGAATGCTTATAATACCACCAAATAAACATTGGTCTTTGAGATAATATGATATAGCGTATGGGTTTTTTTCATTTTCTATTTCAATAAAATAATCTGGCATTTATGTTGTACTTTACTTAACACTGCGTAACAATACTATTTTATAACAAAGATTATTTATAAAATAATAGTAATAATTATTGAAAAATAATTGTAGGTTTTGTAATTTAACAATTTTATGAAAGATATAATTTTCTGGTATGAATAATTATAAATTACTTATTTGACCGTTTTTTTTTAAATTTCATAAAGGTGTCATAGCCTATTTAAAAATATATAGGTACGCAAACAGTCCATTAAATGTCAGGTAAATTATCCATAAACGGTTGACAGCCAGAAATATTACAACTGGGTAATTAGTATTATTATTGCAGAATAGATTCTGCGGATGTCTTTGATATCAATGCTAATTAATTCATATTTTCTGTAGAATATCCCATTGTTACGTATTATAATTCTTAATAATTATAACTCGATATTATTTGAGAGTAAATAGTACCAAAAACTTGTTCTTCTGAATATTATTACCATAGTCATTAATTATTCTACTGGCGTAAACGCCGAATAGCGTGTGTTGTGTGTAGATTCTCAAAAATTAATTACTAGCACAACACTTGTACGTATAAAACGATTCAATATTTTTCACACTAATGATTTTTGATAGTATTTTTTCTTTTTTTTACTCGGCATTACTTTATCATATTAATCTGAAAATTAAATTCACAACTGTATACTTGTATATCACATAATATAATATTATATTATGTAGCCATTTTGGTATATTTCTCTGTGGTATTATAGAAATTATTTGTTAAATGTATTATTTAATATACAGCTATAATATTATATGCAGATAATTAAATATACCTAATACATTTGAATCTTCATCTTACTGCAATAATAACTGCAGGTTTACTGTAATTTAATGATAATGTTTTGTCTTCTTTTCACGATTATATTTTATTCATTCTTTTAAATATATGAAGTATATTAGGTACTTACATGTTATTTTGGGACCAATTTCGGAAGTTATTGAATATTATTATTTAGACTGCCATAGGTAATAGGTTCGGTTTTTATTTTATTTTCTAAAGCTATCTAATACTTTATCAATACTCAAAATCTAGTTTCAATCAAATAGTACATACTACATACATTAATTAACTCATGATAGTATTAATATCTTCTTCCATATTATGTGAACTTTGGAAAATATATGTTTTAATTTTAAATTCGGCGCACTCCGGACATAGTGCTTCCCATACATCAATTTAATATTATTCAATATTATTATAACATAAAAATAACGAATTAATATTAGTATAACGTTATTATAATACTATTATAATATTATCATTACAAAATGCTGTCTGGGTTATAATCAAAACCAATGGTTTCCTATCTAAGAAATTATATTAGTTACTAACAATTGAATATGTTTTATTGCTTTAATTATACAATATAAGAACAATTATTAACAAAACGCTATAACAAACAGTGAGTTTTAATAACATTTGTGGGTATGCGTTTCCATTGTGTGATCCTGCAGTTTATGAAAAAGAGAAAAATAGTGATCCACCCTAACACCCTAACTACCCTAACTACCCTATAACCCAATATTGATAAGTTTATGTAGATTATATTTTGTGAAATGTATGATATATAATATGCACGTTGGGCTCTTTAAATCATATTATATTCATTACACTTTTTAAAATGTAATGATTTTTAGCTACCTATTTAATCATGCGTGAAAAGTATGAAATAGTATTAACTATTAGATACCTTACAATATCCATTATAATTCGTGGCGAACAACAAAAGATAGGAGTCAGGTAACTAAAATAACAAAATAAATTATAAAATTATTTCCATTTAATCAAATATAACTGCAATGAAGTAATTTGTATTCATCAGTCATACATTTTACGTTGACAGTTTAGTACCTATTTAACATACACGATACATTGGCCGTTTGTCTCTACGATTTTGTAGGATCATAATATAGCCCTTGAGTGTCCTTCAAATACCCTTGTTCCCAAATATTGTAAAATGTATTGCAATTTTACCTACTTTGGACTATAATACATTACTTTGATCGTTATTATTTGAATTTCTAATTATTAGTTAATTTAATTGAAAATAATATTTCACTATTATGAAATAAATAACGAAGGACCTCAACAAACGCTAAAAGATGTTGAACAGTCGTCATGTTTTTAATTAAACATTTCACCGATTTATAGTTTCATTAATGTTTAAGCCTTAATATATTGTACTGAAGTTACTTTAATAAATGATTGAACCTTCATTGCGTTCATATGATTGTACCTACCGTAAAATATAATTCAGGATTATTAGGTCGTGGCCTATAAGGATATTACCTATATTATTATTAAATATAGTAGGTATTATGAAATGCGTGTACCTATACCGATTTGAGATTTCATGACTATTAGAAGTTATCATATTATTCCTCAACTAAACACGCTTACAATCAAAGAAGTTCCATAAAATGTGGTTTACATGAGGTTTGATCGATATTTATTATTTATATTTTATCGTACAATAATATCATTATTATATAATATATATTAATTTTTATAGGTGGAGAATATTTTATATTCTTTTTAAAGTTATTGGAATATTTTACACATCTTGATTTATTTACTAAAAATATTTGTTTGTTAATAATAACAATTTTCCTTAAAAATATGTTATAATATTATTTGATTTAATATCATAGTTTAGCCATCTCTACTGATACGTTCATCAATCCTAGTCATATAGACTAAAATATTTTATGATACGCTTAGGCCTAATTGAATAATAATTAGACGTATTATCTAGGAATAATCATTTTTTTATTAGTATGTTCAATATGCTATAGTTTGTTAAACATGTTTTTGGTTACATTAAGAATTTTGATCCTATGATTTTTATATTTAATATTTTCAAAAGATTCAAAACGATTGGTCTAATATTAAAAGGTTCGGCTCATTGCTCTTTTTTTATTATTCTTATTTTTGTTGACCCACAAAAAATAAACGAATGTCTCGATGCAATAAAAGAAGACACGCCTTGAGATGATCATTGTGTTCGTTATTGAATGACTTTTTAAGTACATTGAGATATATTCTTTTATTAAAAGTATTATTTGATCTTTTTAAAGTATCTAGTGAATATAAAGAGAATAAATTATGGTTACTTTAAACATTATCTAATTTTAATTATTAGTTCATTCAAGGTAAGTTTTGGCGTTCAGGGGGTGGTAATTATTTAATATTTTAACGAATCAATTTATTGAGATTTTTTTTTAAAATTATATTTAAATATCTATATAAATATATTATGTATTATAATTTAAAATTATAAGCCTGTGTTTGCATTATAGAATACAATGCATAGAATACAAGCATCAGACATGTTACATGCTCCATACATACATAAAATATAATATGTAGGTAATAAGAAGTAGGTATAATAAAGAAAAAGTGGACCGACGATGAAAAAAAATTGACCTGCTTACATTTTGGCACCCCTATTAAAAAAACTAAAATGGCGCCTCTCTGAAAATAATATATAAAAAATAAATTATGTGCTTGTAGTACCTACCTATACTTAAAATCCCGCAATTTGTTATCAATTACATCCTTAAAATCGAATTATATACGTATTAAACATAAAAAAAAAATACACATAAAATATTTTTGTAACACATCCGAAGATATTTTACAAATAAAAATAAATTAGTTAGACCAATAATATTAATGCGGATCTAGTGCATGATATAATATAGCATGGACATACTCTGTATCATATCATGACCATTTTGTATTATGGTATATTTCCGGATGTATTAAATATATCGTTTTAAATTATCTAACATTCTTGAAAAATGGAATAACTAGCTAAATGTTTAACTACTTATATTTATTTTGAATAATAAATGCTTTCGGTAATGTTCCTATATAGAATAAATATGATTTATATTAGTATTATGAGATAAGTTGTATAGTTATGTGTGGTTGCACTGACATGCAAGTATACGAATAAATAAATGCAATAGGTAGAGTAACAGCTGCTTACATGTTTAACTTTATTTTACCATTTTTTGAATTTTTTTCCAAAATAATGAATTAATTTAATGTGACCTGCTTAAAGTATCACCACTTTTGAATTTCTAGTTCATAAATGACAGGCTGAATTATACTTTGGGAAATGTTAAACAACTAAAAAAAGTAGAAGTTAAAAAATAAAAAAGCACACATCATTGTAAAATCAATAGCCTCTTTGCTCCAACTTCGAACTTGGTTATGCAATGTAGTAGCATATCGATGCAAATTGTTATATGTAATATATTATTATACCATTTTTTAACAGTGGTTTAATTAACAGTAACTATTAAGTAATACAACTGTTGTATTACTTATTATTATTCAAATAAATTATAATCGTACACTTATTCGTAGGTAATATTATTATATTCAAATTTAATTTTTCTAAACAATATATTTTTTCCTACCGTTGTAAATTTAAATTATTTTAAATTACAAGGATAAATTAATTTGTTCATAATATACCGGAGAACGAATAACCCAAATTTGAACATTTATTAAATATATATATTTTTTTAATCCATATTAAACTTATGGATGGTTAATTCGGCTAATTAATTCACTATTTAATAACTGATTTTGTAGAAAGAAAACTTTTTTTTGGGTAATATTATTAAAACTTTTAAACCCAATAGGGAAATTTTTGTTGATTAGTTTGTAGTTGATACGTTAAATTGTGTGAGCACAACTTCACCATGCATATCCACCACGAAGATATAATATATTCTTGATTATATAAGTGATCTTAATACAGTATATTTTTGTTTTTAGACGAATTCGTATATTATATACATTTATTGTACAAATGATGTTCATTAATATCAATTTTAACCAAACGGTGGGTGAACATAGATTGATGTTTGTTTTTTACAAGCCATATTATTGGCAACAAAATATGATAGATAATACGGTTGGATGGAAGTGGTGGGGGTTGGATGGTGGAAAGAGTTCGTGTAAAAAATTCAAACATAATTAGACCCCATCACTCGGAAATAATAACAACGTGCACGCTATATACTATATAGATGGCCCTGCTGAATTAATGCTGTTTTGAACTGCGGTTCTCCTTATACTCGTAATTTTTTTTTATGATATAAAAAAATTACAACGTTTAATGGGTGCCCAAGTATAAAATATGAGTTTCTTCTTTTCTCCCTACTAAATCTCGTTTATTCCTTCCTGGAAAATTGGGTTTATGAAAAGTACTTCACGCCGTGCTTCCATCGTATTTTATTTTTGATGTGACTATTTCCTCGCAGACAACCTATTTTAAATTTTTCGATTCACTTTTTTTTTTGTTCTATAGTTTAATGGTTTATCCGTATTCAATACAAATCTAAATGTATTTCTACAGGTATGTTTTGTTTACTGTTATATGTATATATATAAAGAGTTTATAACTGATATTCAAATCACAAGAATTCAAAATGTATGTTTAAAATCATTTTTTACCTATGCATATATTTTTCACCCACTGTGCAAACTCAATCATATCGTCTCAAAATATTGATCAAAAGTTGATTTTTGTTCTTAAAAAAAAGTTCTCGGATATTCAGAAAAGATAAAAAGTATCAAGTTGCAAAATCAGTATTCATAATATTAATTTTCAAATTGCTTACAGTTCATTTACAGTATTATTTAAGTTTGTACACTGTTATTACTTATTACTTATTATATAGTAAGTTTATTATTAAATCTATTTTGTTTAATAATTTAGGTAACGTTTGCAAGTAGAAAAGTTAAAAATTATAAATATAATATATTTGAATAAAATTATAATAACTTTTAGAAATCTGAACGAGTATTAATATTTTCATTTAAGCCATAGGTGTGTTCAGACTTTGGTGACTGAAGGGGCACAGCAAATTTTTAAATTGTGAGATCTATTTTTTTTTTGAGACATGAAGAAACATTCATTTTTTTGTTACAAAATTCAGAATGGTAGGAATATTTTTTAATTATGATCAAAAAGTATAACCATTGTCAAAACAATAAAAATACTTTTTCCCATCCATTATACAAGGTAGACAACATACAAATTGTATATCTATTAACTAATCAGTAATAAATAATTTGAGTTTCTGACAAAATTTAAATAATTTTAACAAGTCGTAAAATATCTAAACACATTTTTGAAATGATAATCGGTAATTGGATATTTTTAGCTAATATAAACAATATTATCACTGGTTAGATAAAATAGTATTTAATCTGTGATATCACAGCGCAAGACCTGATAAATGGGCACAACAGTATCATTGCATGTTATGTAGTTATAATGAATTGATGAACATAATATTATAATGATCATATAATCACTAATTAATAAATGCGTAACTAAAAAAATTACAATTAATCAAAATCTATAAATTATATTATGTAGGTACTGCAGGGTACACACGATTTTTTTTTATCCTGGCATGATTTTGTTGGAGGCACACCCGGCCCCTCCCGTAAACACGCCCATGATTTAAGCATTATATATGATTTAAAATATTGAATAATGTATAAGATGTATGAGAAGTAGAAGTAACTTATTTACAATAAATTAATAATTAATAGAGAAAAATTACACAAAATACAGTTTCACAATAATTGAGTTTGAGAAACCTTGATTTTTTTAATGTTGAAGCGGGAAGTGTGTTTGATGATTAGGTAGATGACTGATTAACTGATTGGAATTATACAATATGGAGTTTTGCATGGAAGCAAAGATGAGACGACCAGGTTAACCGTTAAGCGTCTGTCCAGTATTAGACAAAGATATTTCACTGCAGAATGACAATGATACTATCAGTTCTTACTGGGCTAAATTGTCAGGTTTGGATGTGAATTGATTCTTTAATTGTGCAGTTAGAGACTTGTGGTGAAATATTTGAAATGGATGTTGATTAAAGGGCATTATTATCTGCAAAAGTTCTGTATATTATGTCATTATGATGTGAGTTGGTTTGAAGTATATATTATATAGTATACAAGAAAGGTGCTATGTCGTTGCCTCGAGGGACATCAGCAGTAATAGAAACCTGTTTTAATATTGTTGGAAGATGTGGTAAATATTAAAGGGATAGTTGCCACTTGTCTTATTCTAATAGGTGGAGCGGTAGTTCCCTACGAGTAACTCTTATCGTGTTGTTTCACACGTCTTCTGTACGTCATGTGCGCAGACCACATGAGATTTTGCATAGTTAAAAATGAAAACAGCATAAATACGTAATAATCGTATTGTATCATGATTCAAAAATATTTCTTATTAGTTTCAAACGAATTTATTGAATTATGAATAAACATTTATTAAGTTTTACTAGGAACTTGTTTATAGTTTTTGATTTCAACGTTTCCGTTATATTGAGTACTTAATAAGAATACAACACTGAACGCAATTTGCCGTCACCGCTGAACCGAACCACTGAACCCTGCCGGCCTTATATGCTCTGTATATTAGTATAAGGTCTATGCCCAGACCACATTATATAGTTTAGACACAATTGTTAATAATATATGTTTAAAAAGAATAAATGTAGTAAAATATACCCAGCAAGTTATTTATCTATAGTTTTACAATAATTATTCATTACCTATTTATTATCTAGAATAATGAATTCGATTTAATTATTAAATCAAAAATAGGTTGGATTCTTGTTAAATTTTTCAAAATCTAATTACATTTTTTAGATGAGTTTTACCTTTTAACCATGGTAGAGAGTAAACCAATTGACAAATGTTGCACGCAACTCGATATTTTCCCCTCCGAAGAAAATGTATGAATCATAAATATGTATTAATAAGTAACCATTAATTGTATAAATACCTAATTATGGGAATGAGCCATTAGGTATTTTTTACTTTCTAATCGTTTCTATGGCGACAGACAAAGCATGCAAAATTGGTTAGAAAACCAAAATATCTGTACCCAGCACGAAAACATATTTATGTTAATATAAAATGCATAATTTTATTCCAATATACAATTATGATATAATGATAAGTTGTTTATTATTTTAATGTGTTTTTTGAATTACCAAATACTTTTTGTTGCTTGATATTTTTCATTTTAAATATTATATAGACCATTTAATAGATTTTTACTTAAACTATAGTTACAACCATATTATAACCATAATATGGCTTCTCTAAATAAAACAAATAATACGATTCTGATCCTTACGTATTATTGAGCGATTTATTTGTGCTAAGCTTATTAACCACGTTTGAATATTTTAGTGGTAGGTATATCCGGTAAAATAGTAATTTAAAAATAGAAAAAAAACAAATAGCGTAATAACTAATATTTGCTTATTTTTAAAAACCTCTTAAATAATATAATTAACAAGATATAATATTACGATATTCGTATATTTCGTATATCTATTGTTCTAATTTTATTTTTTTAATAATTTATAATAGTTGAAATATTATACTCACAAGTTAGTAAAAATAAAATATAGTCTTATTGAAAATACTTAAAGCCGTTCTCACTAATAGTTTATACACAGTTATAATAGGGGTTTTATCTATTTTGTCCAAGTTAAATCCTTGAAGGTATTTTCATTCTCAAGACATAATATTATTATTAATAGTGGTTATAATTTTATCAAAATACAAAATGAGTTTATACGATTGTTTTAATTATAATATAGTTACGTTTCGTGAATTATTATAATAAACTAATTTTACTAAAAATGAATTGTTGCACAGTAGCATAATATTCAGTGGTATTTATTAACATAATATTATATATCAATAAAATAATTAAAGTTTGGTATGTAAAATTCCTGTTGTGTTTTGTAGATTTGTTATTTAAACAATTATTCCAACATATTACATAACTGTTGATATTTGTAATGCATATGGGAGTATACGTATATCATAGTATGATATCAAACATTTGTTTTGTCGTCAATGATTTATTATACAATAGCTATGATTATAAAATATGAAAATAATCTATTTAAAATTATTACTGAGTTGTTAACCAGATATTTTCTCCAGGTTCTACCTATTGGAAATACGGTAAAGATATACAGTGCGACGACTGTCAACCTATGAAAAAATACAATTCTTAGAAAATAATTTCTCTAAAAAGTGATCACGTAACATAATATAAGAAGAAAGTGTTTAAAAGTAGTTTTCCGGCAATAAAATAAAGTAGGAAAAAAGGAAAAAAAGAAATCAGATTTTCATAAATCAGTGGGGCTAAATGCCTGGTTTTACGTTTGTTCGTGATTTATTGTAAGCAATCGAGGTGTCGGCGAGAAGATAAAAATGAAAAGACGAATAAAAGGAGAACATTTCTATAAATTAAAAGAAATAAAAAGGAATCTTTCCATGCTATATTTAAATTTACATTATTTTGTATTTTCGTTTTTTTTGTCATGGAATACAGATGTCTAAAATTATTTTCGATTAATTTCAGTCACGTTCCGTTGTGATTATGATTATACTAAATATCCATCAATTGAAAACTGAGAATAAAGTTGAAAAGTAAACCTTTACATCATTTATTCTCTTTAAAAAAGTTTTAAGTTGAAAAGATTTATTTTTTATATTTATAACAATATCTATCATAATATGTATTTTGTAGCTGATTAAAAATAAAAAAAAGTTAATTAGACTTTTTATTAGAAATCAAATTAGTTTTATTAATTCTGAATTAATTACTTTTACAATTTTTTTTCTGCAAACTTTTAATTCAGAAGGAATACATTACAAGTTTCAATTATTCCTATATATAAATATAATAGATGTCATCGATTGGAGATCAAGTCTGTTGGTATAATAAAAATACAATTTTTTGACTTGTTCAAATTTATCAGAATTGTCTTGTATTTTATGCTACGATATAATAAAATATTAATATTTATCTAAGTATTTAGATTAAAATAATGTCAGAACACAAATATAATACTTCCAGTATCAATAGATCATCCAATTATTATAAGTCATGTTTCAGATTTTATAATTTTGTAACCAAATTAAATGGATTTTTAATTGATCATTAAATTTTGTCATAATATTAATGAATTATTTTGATGAATATAATGTGAAGGTTGATTTTATCTATTATCATATTAATTTTATCATTAAACATTTAATATAGAGGTTAGGTTAGGTCCAATACATAGAATATAGTTTTAATTTGTAGGTATTCGTTTTTTGTTTGAAATTTATATCTAAATTAATTTTTATTTAATTATTTTTAGATCGTGCCTCCTGTACCAGAAACTAACTCTGGGTCTGAATCATCAGTGCCGGAACAAGGCACTAGATTCAGTAAAATCAGACAAACGCTGTCATCAAGTTTAATGACAGCACAAGACAAAAGTAAGAAATTTGTATCATATAATATGTATTTATTGTATTTTATGTGTATATAAGAGTTTAATGTTTATATTAAGAACATGCGAGTTTTAATAAAAATATTATAATATATACGAAATAGGTGGTGGTATGTGTGTCTTTTATATTCGATTCTAACACTATAAAAATAACTATGTTGAAATAGAATATGAGTCTTAATAGTTAGTTTGAATTTGAATGCTAATTTTTATTCAATTTGAATATTATTTAAATAATTATAGGCTTGAATTTAATTTAATAAACAAAATAAACAGTTTGAAATAAATCATTCCGAATTCATCATATAGTTACTTGTACTACCACTAAGTATTATTATACTAATTTTATTTAAACTATGAAACATTTTCAGCAATTTTAATTTATCATTACATTGTCTTCAGTAAAAAATAAAAAAATAAAAATTTTGAAATCATTAAATACTTTTATTTGATTTGCCTAAAAATTAATTTGGTAGGTATTCCTCATTTAAATTTAACGTTATTAATTTTTTTTTCAATTACCATTTAATAGTTATTATATTTAAAAATATTGAATTTAATATCGATATGTCAATATGTAAATCAGTAAGTTTAAACTTATTGGTTTTATGGACGTTAAACTCAATTTGCAGGTTTCTTTAGGCAAGTGTATAATACATATTAGCCATCAGTTACCTTTAATTGTATTTAATGTATACATGTTATATAATAGTATTTAAGAATATTAAATTAAACCAATCCAATAATGCAATTAAATTAATTAGTTTATTCAAAATATATGATTTAATGTACCTATGAATTAAAATAATTTGTTAAATCAATAGATTGGATTTAAGAAAATTAAATTTAGTCTGAAAAAGGTCTTTTAGTCACCATATTATTAAAATATTAAAATGTACTTATTAAACTATAAATATATGTTCCTTGTGTTTAGCCATAGTAGCTAGATAATACATTATTCGTGTAAAAAGTGATAGATACCTATAGCTCATTATTTAAATAAACCTTTCCTATAGATAGATTTATAAGAATTTCTGGAAGCATTTATCAACATAATTTTAAGACCCAATACATTTATCTTTGGTTGAATTATTGGGCATCTATAAATTAGTAAAGCTATTTCGAGACCCTTGATAATTTAATATTATACCCAGATTAAATCCTTTATCAAACTAACCCATGTGGCTCTGATATATATATAAATGTTAATACATTTATGTTTAGTAAATAATATACATTATATATGTACCTATAACCACATTACCATAATTTGGTATGAAATTGTATAACTAAACGTTAAATAATAGTGATAATATGCTTAAACCATAATGTCATGTTTATTTAAAATTTTAAATATTTATTCTGAATAAGAATCGATTATTATAGTATGGTTGATTAACGATTAATCCTAGTTAAAATTAAATTAAAATAATAATTGGTTAGAAGATGCTCACAAAATCAAATTAATTTTAAAACCGTACTTAATGCTACTTTAATACAATAATATTTACTAAAGCGATTTATGAGAAATATTTAAAATTATTTAGGTAGCGGACATATTTTATGTACTTAGTTAATTAATACAATTTAAAAAAATTAAAATTAAACACAAACCTCCAGTTATTTTAAAAAGTGTACGCTCAGAGAAGCTTAAATTTATATCTACTGAGCGAATATAGTAGGTATATAATCTAGGATAACTACACGGTCTACGAAGTACTTACATTTTAGGTTAATAATATATTTTTCATTTTATACAATCTCCTTGGTTAGAATAGCGAACGATTATTATGATCAAAGAAAGTACCTACTCATATTTTAAAAATATAATATAATATTTACAATCTTTTAAAAATAACGTTTCGATTATTTTATCATATTATTCATACATAAATTATGTTTTATCAGTTACGTGAACATTATTAAAAAATTAATAATACCAAACATATAACTTTATTATGCTTACTTCTTATACTCAATATAGGTAATCTAAAGTGGATTGTAAGTTTGTCTGTTTTTTTTTTTCAAGTCATTGATCCATTAAAAACAACTTATTTTAACTTTCATGTTGGCAGACAAAATGTACGTCCAATAATTGTAAACCATTTCCATTCGTCGGTAAATGGATGGGTGTGGCGTTATAGATTAAGGTTAATCCAAAACTATCATGTGGATAGCCGTCCGTGTAAGTAGAGATTTCCCATGTGGAAAAAAGTGCCAGAGAAATATTTTTTTACCTTATTCTCAGTTGATCCCAAGAAATTGGGTATTATTTTTATTATTATTATTCTTTATTTCCTAACATATTAGTCGTATAGGTACCAAAAGTGTTTAACAGTTTTCATTTATAATTGTCTTAGAAAAACTGCTTCATGTTAATATTAAAAAGATTTAAAGTTTTATTACATAAATTATTTTATAAAACTAAATGGCTTCATAATTTTATAATATTATATAATATTTTATCACTGCAGATAATGTTTAGAAAAACAAGATTTATTATATTGTTGAGGAAATTTGGGACAAATTAAAGCGAACTATGGTGGAGAGTGTTATAATGAAGGCTATTGGAAGCCTCAAGCGTTGAATTTCAACTTCAACTGAAATACCCGCCCATCCATAAATAAAGATGGAAAGACGAAATATGCTCAGTTTATTTTAAGACAACCAAGTCATAACTTATTTATTTTTAAAATTAAAATCAAATTATTAATTAGGAATTTATTTTTCCATGTTTGAAAAATAAAAAAATCCAGACAGGAAGTAAGTATGTAGAGACTGATATGTCTCATTTCACTCACCTTAATGTTAGATATTGGTAATGTGTTGTGTCATGACACTACATTTTAAATCAAAAATAAATCGATTCATCCAAAAAACGATTTTGATTAGGTCTGATTTAAGATCACATTAATTCGAATTAATTTTTATCAACCATCAGTAGTATTGCAGGTATAGTGTGACATCTAATAAACCTATTGGAAAATCGAAGAATTATCATTTAAAAGAATGATTTATAAGAAATGTCTAATTTATTACATGGATGAGTACTCGTTATAATACATGGAAAAGTTTTCAAAGAAAAATATTTAAGCAAAAACAAACAAGTGAGCAAGTAGGTAGTAGGTACCACTCTGCTGTAAAGTTGAAATCGAATAGAGTAGATAGCTAACTCGTCATTGAGTAGCTATCTGTTGTAATGATAAATCATTGTATATAAAGAACGATTCTAGACGTCCTCTATCAGTCGATATTGCTAAGTATACCACTCAATTATATAAAAAAATTTCTTATTTTTTTATCATCCAAATATATAAACAATTTATGTTTTTGTACAAATCATGCAATGTCAATGAATCAGTAGGTATAGGTATTTTCGTAATTACAAGGGCTAGGTATAAAAACCTACATTGCTAGATTTTATCCAACACTAAACATAAAATTGTCTTCCCATAATTTTTTTATTTCACACATTTTTACGTTTAGATCATACAAAACTTTAACATTATGATATATAGGAGAACGTCTACGTTATCTAGCAAAGAAAAACGCTACAAAAAGAACTGATCGTCAAAAAGTATGCTATGAAAAACGTAAAGCAATGATATTTGAAAATAAAAAAATTATAAAGATGATTAAATATTTTAAAATGTAGGTATTAAATTTCAAGATGCAAAGGGACCCTTTGCCCACATAGTTTTATTATAATACATTGTTTATATTTATTATTATAGGCAATAGTATTATTAATCTGAATATTTTTCAAATGTTACTGTGTACCTATAGTAAAAAATAATCATGAACGTAAAAGTTTCAAATCTCCAAGAATAATATTTTTGAATTATAACAAAATAACTAATTCATTATTCTTGGTTTAAATATTCAATTTCTTCAACATTTGAACTTCAAATATCTATTAAAAAAGTTGTACTTATGTATTTTTTTAAATTGTTGAGGTTTAGTTAGAATACTTCTGACTTCTGACTTAGGAACTTTGTAATGTTATACATTTTAACTACAAAAATATTTTTTGTGATTTAGAACAAATATGTTCCAAATTTGAATTTCAAAAAATTATAAGTAAATTCTAAAATACTAGAATAGTACAAAGAAAAATACGGTTCCTCATATGATCATAACTCATGAGTACTTTTGTCAAATCTACAGCAAACCAATATTTAAAATTAAAATAAGTTGATAGACTGCAACTATGGGGAAACGCAAAAAAGTCCAATCTAAACAAAATTCAAACTTTCCAAAATCTAGCGCTTCGTACATTTTTAAATGCCCCTCCTTATGTTTCTAATCATACTATTCATTCAGATTTAAAAATACCTCTAGTGCACGATGAAGCAAAAATTTATTACAAACGTTTCCACCTCCACTTATTATCTCACTCCAATCCGCTCGTTAGAAATCTCTCTACTCCAACTATCCCCGGAAACCCTCCTAGAAGGTTAAAACGAAAATGGTGCCGTGACTTGCTTGAATAAATCAAGTACTAAAAAATTAAGTATATTCATAAAAAAAAAAAATAACATGAAATATAATACATATTATAGAAATAATAAAAAAAAAAAAACGAGTGAAAGTGTCATTATTGGGTGGCTGCTCTCGTCAAACGTAACATGTAATATATAATTAATTGTAAACTGTTATTATTATTAATATTAATTTGTTTTGATACCTTATATGTATATTCTGTATCACATTTACCTATAGTGCCTAAGGTATAGATTGTAAATTTCTCTTAAAAAAAAAAAAAATAAGTTGATATGTGTAGAAAATATGTAGGTAAAGGTATATATATAAAATACCGTAATTTTATTTATCTGATCTGTTTTCATGCTATAACAATGCATATTATTATGTTTTGCTAAATAATCTACTTTGTTGTTTTAATTTAAAATTAGGATTTTAATAGAACATTTTTTCCAGCAGCATATATTAAAATACCTTTCTTATGACAATATAAATATATGATTGATAATAGTTCTAATGAACAGAATTCACAATAACTTATAAATCATAACCAATATTAACAGATATTAACAATATTAACTAATATAACATCAATGATTATCAAATTACTCGTGATTCGTTAATCGTGTAAAACAATAGCAACTATCTATAACAAAGGTATTATTTTAAATGTATATTTTTTAACAAAAATATAATATTATGAAAAATAAAAGTGAGTACACAAATTCAAGTGACTTCCAACCAAAAAAAAAAAAATTTTAAAAAAAATAGTAATTATAAATTAGAATCAAACTGTAGGTACTTTTTAATGTTTCATAAATATTTATATTTTTAGCTATATATCTTATTGTTACCACTTACCTGTCTCAAATACATGTTCAAGGTAGCGGCCCGGATATACCTTTATAATTCACATACCGTATATATTTTCATATATGAACGGAAAGTAAAATAAACATAAAGATGACAACGAGGGCAGTTTTCATTAGCTAATGAAAGTAAATATCCAAACGGGATTATCGTTTAACGGTACGGAAACGTTTTAATGGCACCCAATGGGTATAATGTTACAAACCCGTGTTGTGTGGAAAAAAACCTAAAGATAAAATAAAAAAAATCACTTATAATAGAATTTTATTTTAATTTACCAACATTTATACTGGTAGATCATTATGATCCAAACAAAAATAAATAATTTTTTTTATTAATTCCTGATTTTCCACTTCTACTCGTCAATCGTGCATAATTTTTCCATTAAATTCTTTACAAAATATACAATATAGATATTAGATATATTTGTAATATTTAGATGAGGCCCGAAAACAGGTGGACGTATTACAATGTTCACGTTGTCAAACTTAACTCGAAAGCAATATTATCATTGAAAAAGCTACTGCAAAAAAAACAAACTATTTTTTTAGTGTTTTTCTTCCGTGATTTTTTTTTTAGACTTTTGGGAATTGTGAACTTCTAAAACACCCAAAGTCCCAATTTAGAATCGATTGACATCCTATATGAAACTTTTGGAGCGATTTTACTACCCTAAAAGTGTTTTCTGAAAAATAATAATAAACTGAAAACTGTAAAACCAATAGCTTCCTTTCTCCACACGCCAAATAGAACACAAAACACCGAAAGTTTGAAAAAACAATTCAATATTTATTTTTCAATGCATGGTGTGTATATTTTTGGTGCTGAATGATTGTGTATTCGATGTAAAAATGTTTTACAAAAATCTCCAAAGTTGTCTTGAAAATTTTTTTAGTGTATGAATTTTATAATTAATGTTTGAATATACATATCGTGATAACATATAATATTAAAGGGTTTGATTATTTTAAAATTTGAGATCAGTAGTTTAATATTTCAATACGCAGTTACTCATATTTATTATTCTTTACAAAATTAATAAATAAATGTTAAAAATATTTTATCATTATTGCTAACTGAAACCAGTTTAAATTTTCCTTTACCTACTATAGCCGCTATCACCTATATAATACAGATTAGAAGAAAATACATGTATTCCGGTCCCCTCGATAATTCGAAATGTCTGTCGGTGGGACACAATCTACAATTTGAATTTTTTTCCACGAACCTCTATAATTTGAATTTCTTTAAACGCAATTATATGTAAGTTCATATTTATGTACATATAAAGATTATGTACAATCTATTTGACATACTTTAATGAAACTAATAACGACGGTGGTTAAATATTATCGTAGTTTATAAATGTTATCGTACCTTACCTACCTAATCTAATTACCAAAATAAACCTAAAAATAAATGTAATATATACATACAATTTTTCACCTCTCTTTAATTTGAATTAATTTGTTTTACCTCGATTATTCGAACACTCAGTAAATCGAAAACCTTCATAAATCGAATTTGTAACTCGGCTCTCTAAATTTCGAATTATCGAGTGACTACTGTATATAGTAAAACAAAGTTGGGATAACAATTTATTTTAGTACGATGATTTATCATTGTTTACTAAATGTTTTATAACTACCTATAATATATTATAATGTATATATAACTAGCCTGTATCAAAGTGTGTACAGTGAGTGAAGTATCATCATCTGGTATCTTAATTCTATTCAACTTTCATGACTAATTGAATGATTTTTTTCTTAATCGTTCATATATTTATTGTTTGTATTAGAAAAATTGTACTATAATTAAAACCTGAATGCATTAAGTGTATAATTAATGATTTAATAGAATTTATATTATTTACTTATTGACGTTAATTTCCTGTTTTGGGAGGTGAAGGGTAAATTTCTTAACAAGAATTTAAACTCTTTTGTATAATTACTCCTATTAAATAACGTACTTAAATGTCACATTATACATCATTATATATAACTTATATTAACTGAAAAATTCTACTGATACGTAAAAAAAGAAATAATATAATTAAATTAAAATTTTTTTTTTCATATCATACATTTGCGTTAGGTAGTTATAGAAGAACATATTAGGTATATTATGTAGATTAACGAAGTACTAATATTTTTATTATATAATATAAATTGTAGCTATAGTGTGACCCTAACGCACATCTAACTGCCTTTTGGGGCTTTATGGTAACTGTATGATACATTGCTATTAATATCAATGGTTATTGATTTGAGTATTTGCCCACGTTTATTCTTCTGTTATTTCATCTAAATTCAAATCTCTGAACGTGACCGCTCAAAAGAAACCAACTATATTTAATTTGCATTATATCACCAGCAGTCACATGCTTTATGCGCGTGATGTAAAATGTGGTTAGCGCAAGGGAAACCGTACCTTTAAGGATGTTTGTGTTTGTACATTGAATATAGAAAATCCACATCCACATTCTATATGTCTAAATGCATAATATATCAATAAATGGACACACGGACTGATCATTTTAATAATAAAAAAAAAACTAAACTAAGTTTTATGCATACAAAATGAAAAAAAGAAAACATTTAATTTAATTAATTTATACAAGTAGTTTTAAGATAGCAAGGCTGGTTCTAAGGTCGTGACTGCGTTCCACTGGAAAACTTACCGGTCTCTCACCGGCACACCTCCTTTGACGATATTATTTGACTTTTTGGTTTATTATGAAACAATGGAGTTTTAAATAATTTTACTTGTGTTAATTAAGCACTTTTAAATACGTTCAGGAAACATATTTTTATATATATATATATACTTACTTATATTCGTCTCTAAGAATTGTTCTAAAATTGCTATTTTTAAAAGTTAATAAATAATATTATTAGGTACGTTCACCGTTAGTTTTGTACTTCAGGCGATGAAAATTAATAATGAGTTTAAAATCACTTTTTTTCAGTGACCACCAAGCTGAATAGTGCTAGTAGTCGTCAGAATCCGGCAGAGAATAGTCCTACTTCTAGTCCTGCGTCTCCGCCAGAAGATAATACGAATAAGCAACCAACTACAACGTAAGTAATTTTTAAAAATAACCAAATTTTAACATAATAATTTTAAGTATTAAATTTTAGTTTTAAAAAATAAAACAGTAAAAAAAATATATTGTAGTATATTATTTAAAAGTATAGTTATTAATGATTGTATTTTAATTATAATATATATATATATATATATTATATATGCTTTCAAATTAAAATAGACTAATATTTGCAGATGTTAAAGAAAACTAAAAACAATTTGTTAGAATATTAATCAATATACAAATATGAAAAGTTGTTGTTTAAAAACTTCAGATTAATAAAATATTTAATGATAATCGATTACTTATACTTTGTTTCAAGCTAAGATTAATTAATATTATAGTATATATTACAAATTCATAATATTGTTGGTAAACAACAATAGTGACTGTATAATATCGGATATCGAACTAGTATTACAAAACATAAAGCACTGCCGGACTTCAGCAGAGACCAGGTGTTGTGAATTCATTTCGATTCGATTGTACCAGCGCAGCTGAATTTTGTGGTGGTGTGTTGTTATGTTACATTATTATAATTTATAAACATACGCATTTTATATTAAATCATCCATTAAAAATCCACCCAAACCGATACCATGTTAAAATAGAGCCTGCCAACGATTCTCCGAATTAAGCTTATGTTGGTGTTTTATTGTAAATTATTTTGTAAGATAAGACTAGTGAAGTATTATTTAAAATAGAAAAATAATCAAAACAATATCAATACATGGTTTTTTATCTATAAAAATATTCAAAAAATTGTTCATTTAAAAATAAAATATGTTTTTTTGCCAAATGTTCGGTATAATATTATTATACTATAAAATATAGAATGTCATTAAATACAATAAATCACGCCCGTACGTAGATTAAAATTGTTTTATAAATTATAATTAGCTGTTTACAAAGTTTAGGACGTTCTTACATCATGATTAAACCAATTAATTGAAGTAAAGTCTTTAGAAATACATCCTTTTCAACTTTGACTTTAGTGAAAACAATGTCACGTGTCTTGTGAATATGTAGTTCGTTTATTCATTATTATGAACAAAAAAAATCACTTTCGCTAACAACTTTGAAAATTTCATAAATAACAATAACACATTTTAAATAAGCTTAATAATAATAATAGGATTTTGAAACTAAGATTGTTATATGTTGTAATATCATGATATTGTAAGCCTGCTTTCTATTCATGACAAGTAAAACAATTTTGTTCAAATGTTGGTTTAATTTTCCAAGAATGAGTTGCATGATTTAAATTGTGCTTTCAAGTCATGTTTCATACATTGCTTAGACTGTCAAACATTTGACCAATTTAATTTTAACACTATACATTATAGTATACATAATATAATATAATATAGTAGGTACATAAACGTTTGTATTTAAAGTTGATACTCATTTTATTGAATGTATAATTTATTAATTCAGTGTCTGAGTATGTACTCAACTAAAATTGGTAAAATGTAATATAACACTATATTTTAATTTCGATTGACGCGTCAAAGTATTAAAATTAACAGCCTAGTTTTTATTTGAACAATTGATTAATACGACACTTAACCGTTTATATACAGGGTGATTCACAAATAATGATCACCCCCTATTTCCCATTTAATTATTTATTTGTTCAAATTCAATAATTTGGAGTTTTTATTATACCTACCGTCTTAAAACCATATCTTTTAATTCTTGAGTTTTTTGTACTACGCTGTAAGAAGTGAACTGTGGTGATGCAATCTTTTGGTTCTCAAATTATGATAGTCACTTTTTAACTGTAAATTATATAGGTAAGTAGTGAATATTTTTTTTTTTTTAATTATGATTTATCTTATTCAAAATTCGAACGAGTTGTTACTTACTTATTAAAATGTTTATTCTAAGGATAAAAGTTCTTAAAAATATGAAATAGATGTTATATTGGATTTAGTATTCATTACACTTGGTCCATTTTTACTAGTTATAAAATTTATAATTTGTATAATTATTAATTGTCGATGGGTTAATATTAATTACAATCATTTTTAAATTGCCATAGCCCCTATATCTTCCAAAACTATTATCATGGACTTATTAATGTACCTTATAGTACCTACATAAAGTTAAAAATTCAAACTCTACTTGTTGAAATTTTGATTTTGATGGTCATCGTCAGACAAAATACCTGCTAATAATTTACAGTGGAATTTTTATCTCCGATGAATGGAGTACAACAAATCTCAAGAGTTTTTAAATATGGTCTTTAAGTATACTTGAGAATTCCAAAAATCATATTTTGAATAACTGTATTATTGAAGAACAAAATTAGTGAGCATGGTTGGTGATATACCCTGTATAAAGAAGTTTTGTTTTATATCAAATTGCCTAAAATTAAATATTCCTAAAAGCATATTTTTACACTGTGATAATATAATCTTGTTCAATCGAACAAGTTTTTACGACCATTCATATTTTATTCCCTAATGATTTTATACTTACCAATACCGGTATTAATGGTATTTCATTTTCCACTTATTAATCTTTTTGCGAAACAAATCTGTAGTATTGTGGAGCCAACGCTCAATGTTCAAAAATTCAGGTCAAGGATCGGAATCATCTGAACAATACAAACCGTTTAAACTTTCAAGAATATACATTTTAATACACATATTATATAAATACATTTAGTATTATCATCGTGTACTTAGAATTTTTTACTGTTCGTCGTCGATGTTATATATTTTTTAAATTTTTAATCTAAAAGTATTTTTCAATAAACAAAAAAAAAATATACCATAAATATACCATAATATGCATGTAAAGTCTGATCCAGAACGATGGAGTTGTTGTGATTGTAAAATAAAATTATAAAATGCATTAATTAAAATTACTATAGTTACATCGTTCGTGGATTTATATGTGACACAAAAAAAATTATTAGTGATTCTAAAAATGTAATTTCAAGTGAAACCAATCTGAGTTTTAAAAAGAAATACGTTTTAATTTAAAAGAAAAACACTCACGATTGCTTAGAATACATTTTTGTTTGCAAATAATACCATTAGTTTAAACACCTACACAGAGATCAAAACGATGTTTGATATATGTAACACATAAAATGATTATAATAAAAGAAAATATTAAATTATTCTAGCTGCAGATCGATAAACGCTTCGTGCAAACATGGTGTTATTTTATTATAGACATTAAAGTTTTGCAGCCGTGACAATTTTTGACTTGGTATAATATGGAGTTATTATTATTTACAAATTACCGTATTCGTAAAATATTCAAACACTTTCAACAAATTATTTTTATATTCTAAGCTTTCAAACGATTTTGCTATACTTACCTACTATATAATGTAAAAAGAGACTAATAAATGTACAATATATGTATAATATATACACACTATGTACTTATTAGTATTCTACTACACTACTTTCATTAGCCAGTATGACTTTATTTAATGGTAAACAATGTTTTACCTGTAAATAACTAAAGTAAACAAAAAAAAATAGTAAATCAACAAATCTAACCGATACCGCTACGAAATAATTCAATTTTATTATTACTTGTATATTATAGTTCAGCGTTATTATCTTTAATTTTTTAGTGGTATTGATTTTTATGGAAGTCTTTGGATCGCCCCTTGGCACATTTTGCGTCAATCGATTGTGTTTACATGATTACCCGACTACTAACCGAACACAATTTTATATAATGACGATGACTTACTACAGTTTTTGTTTAAACCACTCTTAAAATCTTAGAAAACAAAGTGAATAATATCTCGGTCAATCTTGGCCATCCCTCGCTTGAAGTGTGCAACCGAGATTAGGGTTGATGGGCAGAGGTGGAAATGCGACGACTCCCTGCTCGGGGGACTAAAACTAAAACAAACTTCTATCGAATTCCGTGACCAGGGCGTCCTTAGAAATTGCTTAGTACACAAAAACATCAAAGACAGATACATATATAATTGGTTTTAGAGAAATAATAGGTATAAAAAACATAGGTACCTATAATGAAAATTAAAAATGACAACGGTTCGGAACATAATTTAAAGATATTACATTTTGAATAAAATAAAATAGATGAATTTAAGTATAATTTAAGTGATAAAAAACGATTATATTATGATAGGTATGTTAGCTAATATTCTAATCATTTTTTATTCAAATAAATATTTATATTTTTGAAAACCAATTAAAATTAGGTACCTATAATTCATAACTCAAAAATACTGATGAGGTCTCATCATACCGTAGCTGGTTAATATCTGCATTATTAATTATTATATTTATATAATTACATCTTTAATAGATATCTTGTTGCCTGCAATTTCAGATAAATCGTATACGACTTTTGAGCTTTTACTGCACGCGTTTCTTGTCGGAATTGATTATTGAGAGTGAGCAACTGATCGGATCCAAACTTAAATATCGAATATTCCTGCATTTTTACTATAGATAATTTCAATTTCAACTATATTTTTTACAGACTTGAAACTCGGAAAACTAATACAGATTATCGTCTACATTTTTGAGAATGCTGAATCTATTCAACAATCAACCTCTCTCAAATGTATTAAATATTAATGGAATTGGTAGTCCCCAAATCCATATAAATTTTTTTTAAATTTACTCACATTTACTTAGAGTCTTAGAAAATAAAAACTGTAACCATTATATTTTGGTTATAGCTTTTAGCAAAAATAAACAATGGATATACGACGCTGACCATATTTAATTAGTGTTCTGTCAAATGGAAACTACTCATCGTAATTATTTTTATAAAAGCAGCCGTGTCACTCAACTGTAATATTAAAATATACTTATGCACTTTACATTTTTAAGTATTCATTTTATTCACGGTCGACTTCATAAAATGTCAATGGTTTAATATAATACTACTTTTCATCAAGCTTAAATAATATCTTTGATAATGACACCTCACTAATTAAATTAAATGAGCTTTATAATAGATTTATTAAGTAAAAATATACATTGCCTTACAAGATAATAAATACGTTATAGGTATGTACCTATTAATATTTTCAACCTACGTATTTTTTTCTTTTATATAAAATCCATTTAATATTTTATAACGTATAAAATAAGTTATTTGTGGTGATAAATTAACTATTTAATAACATTTGGATGACAGTTAAAATAAACAAAAAAATGGTATTAAATCTAAATGTACCTATATCATATTATAAAATATAAATTATAATAATATTTTTACATCAATGTTTGAGTACTCAAATATATTTTATATTATAATACCATAACACAATATGTAAACGTCAAGATATTAATTTAGTTAAAAGCAGTACCAAACACATACTTGCCAGTAGCAGTATGTCAAACAAATATACCAGAAAATGTATGGTTCAGTTGGCACATTGGATGCAACTTGGTTTGGTGTCAAAATATCATGGGAAAATCGGATCTAGGCGCGCAATCCACCAGGTACAATTTTCGTGTGCACGAAATCGTCTCAAAGTTAAATGCCAATTTTGAATTTCTCGTTATCTGTAGTTGTCATCTATGGGTTCAATTCAGTTTAGGTGTCCTCCCGACCTTGCACGTATAAGAACGTGTTTATAGACGATAAAATGAAAGGATCTTTTGGAAATTGTGTTTGACTCCGCACATGATTTTGAAAACCCTGCATGGCTTTACGATTTGTATTTATTTAAGACTTGACGTTATTATATAGTAAAATAGCGTTCATTTTTTTTTTGTGCGCACGATGTTTAGAACTCGGGGGAATTTCGCATAATACGCTATATATGGTAAGGAAAGACCTTAATTCGATTTGTTTATGCTTTATTAAATTCCTTGTCTTGTGTACACGGGTCGTTATTAGATTGAATGCACTATATAACTATACGTTCGCGTACGTAAAGAAATGAGGGGAAAAAAATGAGAAACTGGAAGGAAAAAAAGCTACCATCGATATAGACCACTATAATACTCATTAAAAATATGAAGGAAATAGCGACACTGTTCTACTTTTGTTGTGCTGAATATGAGTTGTTTTATTTTTATTATTTAACATTGCACTTTTATTAGATTAAAAAACGTAGTTTTCATAAAATGAAACGGTGTATTAATTGTAAGTATTTGTATATCTGAGCTCGATTTTTCTCATTGGGTAGGGAATGCTCTACATGTATAAAACTAAATAATAATATTTTATAAATATTTATTGCATATTTGAATGTTTGATTTCAATTTACAAACTCTAAAGCTATATAATTTAGGATTTTAAAACTCAGATTGGATGCATTTTTATTTAATGATGCAGTTTTATCAATTGGTATTCGTATTGAAATAAAAATTGATTTAACTACAAAATGCCAAATGGAATTATTAAAAATATACGATTACTGACTTTTCAAATCTAGAACACGTCACATTCTATACTTGTATCATGATTATTGAAATATTAATGATAGTGATAATAATACATGTTATGTGGCTGCTCGGCGTGGTGCAGTGGCTGTGAAACCAATTACGCTACGTGATTGAGAGTAAGCAACGGTCGCAGCCACTAGTTCTTGGATGGGTGACCACCCGGGTTCGTATAGTGTGCTACCTAATACCTAGCCACACATACACGTGTTCTTAACCAACAGTTCCAATCTTCCCGTACCAACACTAACCCATCTAGTAGGCTAATGACTTCAGTCGTCCAAGCCTTAAATTAATGAAAAAAAAAAAAAAAAAATACAATTTATATTTGAATTATATCAGACAAATATGTTCTAATTGTAAACCTATTGGCTGTTATATTTTATACTTAGGACATTTACTACAATTACTCTATATAGTATACATATAATAATATTATGATTATGTAAAACTATATTTCCATAGTGGATTGTTAGCAATAAAGTGTTTTTCAATCTCAAATCTTAGTTTATGCAATAATAATCAAAAAAATAAAAATGTATTAGAACATTTTTAATATTTTATTGTCTTCTAAAAAGTCATCTAACAGTTATTTATTTATTATTTTCCCCTTGATCGTAAATAACTGTCAATTAACATTTAGTATAAAAAATATTTTGAATTAAAGAAACAAAAAAAAAAATATCGATGCCTCATGTGTTTTATATTACATAAACAAACTAAGTACTAAAACGAACTACAAATTAAATTTTCCATGAGCCTGAACTTAAGTTTATACTTAATCAAACTTGATTATATTTTATCGTAGTATTCATGTGAAACATTAACATGTTTTTCATACCACGGCATGAGTTTGAAAATGTCACTATTGCGGTATTCAAGTCACGTAACTAACAGCTGTCACCCCCAACATATTTTACAGTACAATTACATTTGGAGCGTTCTCTCTCGGCGGCTTCTGAAAAATTACAGAAACAGCATTAATATAAATTAGAAATTTGAAACAAACAATAATGATAACTTTTTTGTTCAAAATAATAGGTACCTATATTATGTTGAATGAAAAACAATATAAATTCGTGATTGTATAATATTATTATTGTCATTCTTAGACGTACGTTGCGCCAGCCCCCCCCCCCCCCCCCAAAGGAAAATCTATAAACAAACTATACAGATATTTAGCACGTAATTCGCACGAATTCGTACGCCTAGTTTGAAATTCGCACGATCTTCCTTCCCCTCAAAAAAAAATAATTCACCTCATAGTAAAAATAGAATTTTATCTTTATTTATTATTATTATCTATACTGAAGAAAATTTATTTGAGATAAAAAAAACCCTGATTGAATATAACAAATCTAAAAAGAAACTTAATAAAAAAATTTGATTGAAAATTTTTTATTAAACAAAGTTTTTTTAACAAATATAGACTTTTTCATTATATTTACATTTTCATTAGGTAAATACAGCTTTTTTTAAATTTAAATTGGTGTTTTTACAAGTTTTTTATTCTACTTGTCTTTTTTTTATTGAAATACAAATTATGAAAAAATCAATATTTAATAAAAAAAATATTTATTGAATTAAAAAAGTTAAACAAATCTTGATAGAATATTTTTTACTATATAGTTTTTTATCAAATAAAGTTTTTTTATTTTATTTACATTTTTTAATTAATACAGATTTTTTTGTTTAATTTAGATTTTTAATAATTCGACAAACGACTTGAAACTATGAAAAAATATATTTTCAAAAAATTTTACTTTTTGAAATAATGAGTGTTTGATAAAAGAATCACCCAGTATATCAAATTATGAAAAAAATCTCTATTGAAGAAAAAATTTATATTTGATAAAAACCGTGATTGAATATAACGAATCGAAAAAGAAATTTAAAAGTAAATTATTAAAAATTTAAACTAAACAAAAAAAATCTGTATTAATTAAAAAATGTAAATAAAATAAAAAAACTTTATTTGATAAAAAACTATATAGTAAAAAATATTCTATCAAGATTTGTTTAACTTTTTCAATTCTATCAATATTTTTTTATTGAATATTGATTTTTTTCATAATTTGTATTTCAATAAAAAAAGACAAGTAGAATAAAAAACTATTGTAAAAACACCAATTTAAATTTAAAAAAAGCTGTATTTACCTAATAAAAATGTAAATATAATGAAAAAGTCTATATTTGTTAAAAAAACTTTGTTTTATAAAAAAATTTCAATCTAGATTTGTTTAATATTTTTAATTCAATCAAATTTTTTTATTAAGTTTCTTTTTAGATTTGTTATATTCAATCGAGGTTTTTTTTATCTCAAATAAATTTGCTTCAGTATAGATAATAATAATAAATAAAGACAAAATTCTATTTTTAGTATGAGGTGAATTATTTTTTTTTGAGGGGAAGGAAGATCGTGCGAATTTCAAAACCGGGCTTGCGAATTCGTGTGAATTACGTGCTAAATATCTTTATAGTTTGTTTATAGATTTTCCTTT
>NC_042494.1:112333830-112356433 GCF_005508785.2 Acyrthosiphon pisum | reverse complement strand
TATTACATGGTCGTGAAACTCGAGTAGACATAAATATAAATACATGCATATACATACATAGATTAATATTTCGCGTTACAAGAGCCTTTCTTGCTTGAAACCGAATAAGTGTAATTACGACGTAGGAAGCGACACTATATTACGACCGGCTACAATACGGACGGTGATGTTAAATTATCGGTTGCCACGACGGTCCGGGTCATTGACGACGGTTTTGCACCACGCTACATTTCATTAATCATAAAGTAGTCATAAACATTCTAACTAAATAATACGAACAATAACACACACACTATATTATTATAATTAATACAAATTCTACGGACCTTTACCACTAAAACTAATAATACTATTCTACTAGGTACTACTTCTAACACTACTGTAATACTATTAGTAGTGGTAGGTAAGTACTATTCAAAATTAAATGATGTTAATTCTTGTTATATCGAGGGAAAGAGATAAAATAATTTTACATTAGGTACACTCTACCGTCGTAACGGATGGGTCGGTCCCATTTTTTTTATCTCTCGATATATAATGATGAATATTGCATTATTAAAAATTTAAACGCTGAACCGGTTACCTACTGATTGTATTTTTTATACCCAGGGTTGCTTTAATAATAATCGTTATATGTGACTCTTCGACTCCCCGTTCATAATAGCATGACACTTCTCTGTGATGAAGAGAGTCTTTCTGCGCCATGTGATGTTCCATATTTCTGTAATTATAGGTAAATTTGTTTAAACATTAAGTCTTTTAGAAAATATAAGATTTATTTCACTCCCCTCCTCCGTGAAATTAACCCGAAGACGCCCCTGAATAAAATCACAATTATAGCAGTCTTACTGATTTTGTTACAATTAAAGGCGTAGATCAAATAAAATTCCGCATTTATACACGATATACAATCGCATCATCGCCACGTCACAAAGGTACTTAATGGTACACTTAATCGTAATAATATTACATTGTGACAATAATAACTTGAACCAATCAGTGGTACAAATACCCAGCTGTCTGACCTAGATCGTTGTTACCGAGTGACTGAAAATAATATAATATTTTTTTACTCCGGTGGTTTAAAAACAGAACGGCGCAACAACAATCCACTGTGATCGGAGAAAATGCGTGATCGTATGTATATTATTATAATGTACCCATCCGTTATGATAAATAGGGTAGGTATATGGTAAACCAAAATGTTTTACTCTTTCAAAACAAAAACTCGTTCTATAGTGAAATACGATTTCAGCAGCGTGTTCTATGCCAACATATTATTATTGTTATAATACTTGAATATTTTAATAATATTAATAAACGCAAGTGGCGGTCTCGACAAGGTGGGCGGTGGTAGTGGTGACGGTGACGGTTATTACTTATTATTATACACGACGAATGCAATTTGCGGAACACCAGTGGCGGTGGCGTCGGTAACGGCGATGGCGATAGTTGTGGCAGTGTTAACCTGTTGACCGTTCCGGGTCTATGTGTATCGATCTGTTCCGGTGCGTATGGTATATTCGTGGTGGAGGTATAATGGTTGTAAATGCCGCCCAAACACTTATTCGAAGCGGTTTGTCAGTCGGACGTCATATTTCTTGCACTTTTTTGGCGTATTTTTACCCAATGGTTATGCGTATACATATTTATGTGTTTGTGTGTGTTTTACCTTGCACGGTGGGGAAATATTTTTACAAAATACATTTTTCTCGTTTACTGTGTACCTACATAATATATTTATACATACATATATATGAATACACGCGTGCGTGTCTAGTGTAACAAAAAAAATAAAAATTTGAAACGACAAGACGTGTGGAGAAATGACTAAAATAAATCGGCAGGTGAAAAAACAACAAAACAGTAGAAAAGGTTAAGGAGGGAGGAGAACTGGCAGTAGCGGTGGTGACGAGTAATAGCGAATAGACCCATTCATCATAATCTCGGCGAGAGGGAGGCCCGGTGAAATGTGTTGGAAATGTTCATACACGGAAACATTATTACCTCGTGTGTATATATCACACACATACACATTTATATTTTTATATAAACGCTGAGACACTTGTTCCGAATCACTTAAAAATATATTATATAATATAATAATGCGAACGCGTTTGATAAGAATGAAAAAATTCAAATCGTTTTTATTTCCAGCGTGAATATGTGCGTGCGTGCGTGTCAGGTGTATGAATTGTAAGTTGATGCCCGTTGAACTTCCAATGTAAAAGGTTCGTAAACGACGTTATTGTTGACATCTCAAGAAAGAGCGTTTGAATTTTTCACCGTTTTCCGCGACGCCGAACTGAAACGTAGGCGGAAAGTTTTCTTTTTTCGCGTACGAATATATGACAAATGTATTGAAATACTTAGGCACGTACATATTTTCCCGAATTTATATAAAATCAGAATTCCTTCAAAAATATGTATCAATATGTCGTACATCAAGTTTGAAGCAGATCTAGGAAGAAGCGTCGGTGTAGTCATATTAAATGGATTTCTATATTGAAATAAAATAAACGATGTCGATACACATACACACTTTGAGTCTAATGTGTCACTCTATTATCAGATGACGTATTAGGTATTAAACATATGTACTATTATTACATTATATATGAAGACAAATATTAAATTGTATTTTTAAAAGAATATCTATAGTTATGTTCACTGCTCAGCTATAATTAGGGATGGTGAAGAAATTTTAAAAGTGCTTAGCTCTCCCTAAGCATAGCCTTAAATAAGATATTTTACTAAAATGTACACCTTATTGTTTAGTTATGGGAAGTTATTTTTATTAAACTTTTATTTTCTTATGAATATTTGCTATGATAATAATATAACATAATATACATTAATTTATATTAAATATGTTTGCTGTGCAGTGTGTATTGTAACGTTGATAGAATTTCGAATACATATGGCATTGTTGTGAGCCTAAAACATATAATTTCATAATATTGATTCAAGACCTATAATTAGGATCAAGCTTATACATTTATATATTTACCCTAATTCCATCTATATATCATGTATAAGTAACTGAAATGGTTTCTATTTTTTTCTTTTTTAGATAATTTAAATAACTGTTAGCGATTTATTACAAAAAAACGCATGAAATCGATTTCTTGGTATTACAATATAATTTGTAGTTTATAACAATACGAGATACTCGGCACGACTACTCGGTAAATCGTTTTTACGACGATCTCCAAGTGAATTTCACATTAGTGTAGTTTGCACTTTGAAACATTATACGTCCCAAACGCAGATAGTGCCTATACCTACCTAGTTAGTAATTAGCATGTAAGACTCAAATGTAAATAACTTGAACATGTAATGGTAACTTTGCTGAGAGTTCTCCTACAAGTCTATTTACCATTATATACATTATAATATACCTATTCAAACTTACTTATCATGCAAAAGTTTAGACTGTGAAAAAAACGAACTGAAACATAGACCGTCCAATTTATACCAGATTATTATTATTTACTATACTTATTATTTTATTTGTAATTCACATTATTAGCTATTATACTTATTACATTCATATTATACTATTACATCATGACGTTGGTATTAATATGGACTGTATAATATGAATTATTTACTGACACTAAAGTACCTACCGATAAACAGTGGACGCACCAATAAACAACAATGTATCCGAAACTTGACTAGCTGAGTGGGCGATTCATTTTATACCTACATTAAATTTATTCATACCCAGATCCCTCTCCATGCACAACTTGTTTTTTTTTTCAACAGTGAATTACTTTTTAATTTGTTCAATGGTAAATTGACAATTTGTTTTAATATATATACCTACAAATTATAAAAACATTAACAACTACGGCCCACACACTTGTGTTCTCCACGACTGATACACATGATGCGATGATACGTATAATATTATTAAATATTACAAACTATTAGACGTAATGAACGTTTAAAATCGTACGGAAATGCGTTGGAAAAAAAGCGTGGGTATGCTCTTTATAATAATACAATAATTGTAATGCGGTCGAGTAAAACGACGACGACGGTGGTTAAATGCATTACGATTGCGCGTGATAATTATTAACTTCCGTAAGAACGACACACGATGTTAGGCAAACACTGCACGAATCTGCGCTTCTTGTACAAATTGTATTATTATTATTATTATTACACAGTTCGCAGTGCGTGCATGTATACGGTACACGATTTCTGGTGTTTCGTGAGGCGGATGGTAGTGGATAATAATTGACGACGTCGGCTCATTAATCTATCCGCTGCTCGCGCGAGCGTTTCCTGGCGTCGTCTCGTTGTCACCGTCGTCTGAAAACGTCTAGCGGAAATGGCTGACGTGAGGAGGAATAACGTGGATCAAACGACGATGATTTCTGCCGTGACACGACCGGGGCAGAACTACGGGTATAGTGATAAGTGGTGATGATGAAAAGCCCGGATTGAACAGGTGGGCGGGTCGACAGGGGAGGGCCTGCGAATGTTGTCAGACTAAATACGGCTATATATACTGCAGGGTGTTTTACACCGCGTTTGTCTCTCAAATATTTAAAAAAAAGATATTGGAAAATTATTACGGTATTATGGCGTGATCTGCTGCGATTATAAAATTGTCTAATGCATTTTGAGGTGTAGATATACTATCTGCAGACGGTGTAATCGAGATAAAAATGTAAATCGTTGTATTTCTGTTTCTTATAGTGTAGAGTTAAAATATTTATGTATTGATTGATCTATTGTAAATATTTTTGAATCACTGATTTCCGAAAGCACCTATCCAAAAATGTATGACGTGCACGTAGCGTTGGTGCTAACTCCTAGCTAGCTGGCCGTAGTGACGCTGAGTACAAGTCGACTACAAGGACAAACACAATGAAATACATTGGTAGTTTATACTTTTTTTTAGGAGGTAAAAAATGTATTAATAACCATGATACATACCTAAATATTATTTTAAATGCTTCCTAAAACATAAATTATATTACAATTAAGATAGATATATTTGGTTACTAAATTATAATATCTTTTATATTATATAATTATATTCTTAGTACCTAGTTTTATGTTTATCTATATTCCATAGGTAATAAATTTAATATTTTGATTTTAGGTACCTAACGTTTTATTATTTTACCATACAAATAACAGTAATATCGTCATTACAATAACTTGATATTATAGTGTACAACTATGATATTTTCGTCCACAATATTATAATGTTCAAATATTTGATAAAAAACAGGATTGTATTATTTTTTCTTTGATCGGTGAGGGCACACAGCACGGTTGAGTATATCGAAACCTCTATATGACATAATCTGGGCTTAGCGGTGAGTTGATACGCGTGCGTTGGACGACTATATGACGTAGGCACCTATGTAATATGTATATATTATATTTATTATTGCAAAATAACGATAGAAAATTAAAATCGCTTTTATAGGTTTTGATGAGAAGCGTCGGAAAAGTCAATTAAACGAATACAATATTAAATACGTCATATATACCGGTTCGTTATTCCATTCGGTCATTTTATACGACGTAGTTGTATGTATTTAGCAGCAGGTGTATAGGCACACTTACCGATGTTTAATACTAGGAGGTGGGTATGTTTGAGCAATAATTATCACAAATATAATTAAAATAACATCGTTTTGGTCTTGATATCAGACACGAATATTTAATAAACGAATCGACAGGATACTGATCAAAGAGGCCAGCTGATATACGAGTTGTATTATTTTCGACGGCCACAATTTCCGCGCAGTCAATCCACTCGGACGAGGTTTGTGAGTAGGTACCGATATTCGGTGGAATAAACCTCGACGGGACATCTCCCCGGGTTTACAAGTTATTTTTATTTGCAAATCGCTCGAAAATGTGTATAAGGTGATACGTGCTGTACGTCAATGAATTTTCAACAAAACCTTAAAGGTAGGTCGTAGGTATATAATATAATATAATATAATGATAGTATAACCCTGTGGGAACATCACTGGCGTAAAGCCATACCTATTATATTATATAGACTATACTGACCCTCCCCCGCGAGGCCACTGGAAACCTATCGACTGCTGAGACTGCGTAAGGACTGAGCGTGGTATAGCCTGGTATACGATGGTAAGTGGTATATTATATCCACCGCATGTTAATATGCAATTTGGATAATTCGCTTGAATATTGTTATAAGCCATTTCGGTTTTCGGGAATTGGTGTATAATATATATAGGTATATTACAGATGTTTTACATTGGTATTATACGGATTACAAGAGGATGTTAAAACGGTTTAATTAAAACCAGAGTTCAGAGCGTGAGAGATGATCATCACTTTTATCCACGCGAAGATTCACGCCGTATTTCGATAAGCGATAAACTATATATATATATATGTATATACCGATTTATATCTGAACAATGTACGATATTATATTATATTGTATTCGAGAACCTCTCCAACCAAGACACAGAAGGGGCCACAGCGTTTTCGAATTTGGAGATTGTTTTAATTTTTTAAATAAATTAGGTGTAACTTACAGATAAATGAATAGCACGTGCTACCACTGCCATAATATAATTTAATTTTGTATACAGAGCCAGAAGTAGTTTTCTTTCGTACAATACTTTTGCTCTAACGTTTACGTTATTAAGAATTGTTTTAATTTTTTTGTTGTGGGTATTTTTCAGCATCAATTCTTTGAAAATCTTGTACGGTTTTAATTGCTTTGATAAGAAATCTTATTTCTTGTTAGAAAATATAATAATTAATTATGAATTTTAGTTTCTAATTCTTACTCCAACTACCTACTAATATTATAATAATTATAAGAATCTAATACTGGAATAGGTACTTTTATTTTTGAAAAAATTCACTTGACATGATAGTTTGTTGTTCGTAAATTTTAGTATGTGAATAATAGTTTTCTTGGAGTTGAAAAATATACTAAGGGTGTTCCTGTTCCATACGATCCGTTAAAGGAGCTCAATACCTATAGGCAATATGAAGAGTATTTGCGTACGAGCAATGTGGTTGTGTGCCTAGTAAATGATCATTAGTGTGCGTGTTCACTTATCATAATTCATAACGTGTCACTTTTTCACGCACATGCACATAATATTATTGTTACTGCCATGCAGTCACGCGGGAGAAAGTTTTTCCCCATAAAAGTGTGTATAATTTGCTCATAATATACCTGTTGATATATTTATTGAACAAGATTTCTGAAAACAGACTTGAATTTTCAACAACTTAACCACACACCGAACTTTATTTACTTAAGTTTTTACATTCATTTTTCAATATTTGAGCGAAAATATTTTATTTTAAATTATTAATGATTTTAAGAAAAAAGTGGTGAAAAAATAATTAAAAAGTCCATTTAAATTAGTTATATAATTAAAATTTGATTTCAATGAATTCAATATTCAATAATGGTATTACTGGCTACGATGGCTAAAAATTATAACTTTTGACGTAGGTAAGATCCACCTAAAGTCATTGAAAGTTTATGTACTACTAGATTTTTTTATATTTAGGTTACCTACCCTTAAACACTTGGTTTTTCATGTTTCGTCAATATTATAGAGGGAAAACTATTGTTCTATTTTTGACTATTGAGTACAATGTGTATAAAGATTGTTTACATTTGTAAGTATGGTTATTATCGTATATTATGTACTTACACTATTTTATTGTTAATATAACTGAGTTTATTTTATCAAAAAAATGCATAATAATTATAATAAAAAGAACATGGTATCAACTTATTATCATAAGTTCAGTTGCTTACTTATTCACTACTATAGGATCTTAAGATAATTATCAAAGATTGTACTATTTAAAAATAGGTACCTAATAAAGTAATAACTATACAAAAAAATGTGAACATTGTACCTAGCATATATTATAATTAGTCGTGTAACATGATTTTGTCAGTTACATTTGAAGGCTGATTTTTTATAGTTTCTAATATTATTTGTTCGTGGCATATTATAAATGAGTAGTTTATTAATAAAATTGCTCTAGAATTGTATACCTATAGCTTGTGTGTTTGACGTGCTTAACGTGGGTTGGTCAAAATATAATTAGCACTCACCGCCAATCAAAGGGTATTAAGTTGAATTAAGTCGGCTAAAATGATGTCTTGTTGTTGATAACAATAGTATATAATGAGAACAATAGTAAACATTTCAGAGAGGATCTACGAACTGACGTTATTCATTACAACAGTATATGGTTGATGTATATAATATTACTATCTACGCCAGCGAATTTTTTGTTGAAGTCACGCGAAGTTTCCATCGTCTTCTCTATGAGCATGAATTATTTACATATTTGCGTGTGTGAATGGGACATTTTGGCGTGGCCGTTTTGACGTCAAGCAGTTTTGGTTTAAACCCATTTTGACATTAAAATTAAACTTGATTAAAAAAATTTACTCGTCATTAAACATTTGCTAAAAATTATATAAAATAAATACCAAACGTTATGTCCATATTATTTTGTCCGCCCAATTTTACACACAAAAATAATGTCCTGTTTATCATGACTACTGTATTCTAATTCTAATGAATATTTTGTCCATTTATCCTGAAATCCATAATTTTACATCTATGTAACTAAGTACTTTATTTTTATACACTAAATTGAGATATCATGTTCTAAAATAACAATGGTATTTATATTATGTGAATATAAAATATATTTGTACCTATTAATTATTTATTATTTTATAAAGCAAACTAGCTGATCCCGTGCACTTCGTTGCCTATTAAAATTGCCAATTCTATATGAATAATATGTCTTACATTATCACCATGGCAACCATTTATATACAAAACATTCCATCGGAAATTTTAAAATAATATATAATTGGTTGCCATGGTAATACGGAGACACACCGACGAAAATCTCAAAATAATATATAATTATAGTTGTCATGGTAATATGGAGACACACACACATACATTCATTTTTATATATGTAGATTAGCAAAATGTAATAATATATCAGACTCACTGCTGATCAAAATCTTAACGCTCCACCTACTCACTACTGATGAGTAAATGTCTAAAAGCCTCAGGTAAACAAAGGACCAATAAATATATTACTATTTACTAGAATACACTTGAATAGCATCTATTATAGATAAGGCATTATTGTAAGACCAAATTTTATACAGCTTAATATACAGAATCAGTATTCAAAACTCGGGAGACGCATAAACTATTTATGTCGGTGATAAAAAATAAAAAAGTACCTAAACAATTTCGGGAATTTTGTATGCCGTTAATTATGTGACACAATAATAATTATTTCTACAATATTGCATGAGTTTGTTTACGTACAAAATAATATGAATCTGACTTCTGAGAATATATAATATTTCACAGTTTTTAATAATTTTTTTTTATTATTATTGAATTTCGTACTGAATTAATAACCTAGATCATTTGCGTGCATTTTTTAATATTAATTTTAACCTGTACATTAGGAATATGTACTATTAGCATAAAGGTATATTATATAAATTATTATGATTTATCGCATTAAATCGTTAGTAGGTACTAGGTACTATAATATATTTTGCACATAGTTTATTTACTGTAAATAGCACACGAGTTTTATACCAAAATATTTTATTGGAACTATACTCACAAAGCCATTATAATACGTTTGTTATTCCTAAAATTATCAATTTATTATAATTATTTAAATGTATTTAATTAAATTTCCTGTTTGTTTTTATTTTAGGAATAATTAGAGACGTATTTTATCATTATTAATGTAAGGAAATAATAGTGTTTTATTAAATTAATTTCTAAATTATTTTCAAGTTATATAACATAATTTGAAATATCGTTTTTTAGTTATTTAATATTAACTGTAAAAACTAATTGTAACACAAAGCTTAAAAAAAACAGTTTAATTATAGTTTAAATTGCATAATCTTAGAAATAATAATATTTATTAATAGAATATTTTTAATTGAAATTTTAAATTAAATTATAAACTGATGTTTATAACTAAAAATTATATTAAATAATACAAGTAAAAATTTATATAAAATAAGAAATATTTATAGACCCACTCAAGATTGATTTGTACCATTTTTGGATTGGAAAATAGATTAAAAAAACAGATTAAAAAAATAGAGCCAAATATGTTGTTGCGTCAAAGCTGCTTTAGTTGTTTTACGTTAATTCTATCACACAATTTGTATAGTGTGTTCATAGTATTTATTTCAAGCACATTATATATTAAGAGACTAAATTTAAAAAGTAATATGTTGATTTTCTTTATAAAAATACAATCTACCTATTAACTTACTACAGATGATGGGTACGATGGTATAGCGTGACCGGGTATAGTGGACAATGTATTTTTTGGACTTGCTGAGCTTACAGATTTCAGAAAAAAAATAACGTGGGTAGGCTGAGCTTTGGAAAAAAAATTACATAAATGTACGACCCACGTAGGTCCCGTAATATACATATTATTATATACGTTGTACATATATACATATTATTATATACGTTGTACATATATACGTGTTATGTATATATGTAGTGACATTGTTCTTATTTCAAAAAAAATATAAATAAATGTATACTAAATTATATTGTACTTAATACGATTATCTGACCTAATAAATTACCACGATCTATGTTCGAACATGATTTACAAGAGGGCAGTATATTGTACTAATGGTTCATTAGTAAGGCACATAATATTTTAAAAACAATCTAAGATTCATTATATTATACAATGACTGCTGGAATAAAAAAAACTATTTGTAGATATGAGATATGATAAGATTATTATATGGTGTACATAAATATACATTATAAATAATAGAAATCGATATTAAATTACATTTATACTTTTGTTTGTACAAGTGTATGAAAAGTATAATTCTTATTTAATTTTAATAGTTCCAATATTGCAGGAATAGAATTCACACAGAAAGTATTTATTTATATTTGGTTTCTCTAGTTTTGTTGAACAAATATTTGTATTGATCTCCTAATGTTACACATGCATATTCTTAATTACAAGCGTAAATATTGATACAATTCTAAAATACTTAAACACAAATTACAGTCGATTTCAGCTCTTTATTTAATTTAACTGTAAAATATTTGAAATCAAGAAAAATTCACGACAAAGTTCTAATAACATTGAAAACAAATGCCATTTCAGTTGTAATAATATGATAGTGCATAATATCTAGCATCACTAAAATAATGTACTAGATAATAAACAGTATAAAAGTTCTTAAAAATAGTATGCAATTCGATATACCGATCAGTCAGTTAAAATCAGAAATTGTAGATGCGTAGAACGGAAGACTATATTATGATAAAATGCATATTAATCGAGAAATTCACCCATTATATTATTTTTAAGTTGAGAATAATAATAATATTTTTAATAAATATTCAAAATAGATCTCACTGTGGCAGCTTTTTTCAATTTCACGATAATAGCTTTCAATATCAAAGTTATAACACTACCCATATATTATTATATGGGCAATTTATTTAAGTCTCGTAGTATACTCAATGTATGTTAGTTTTGTAATGACATAGTGTCTTATAAGACGCTATCTAAATACGAGTTTTCTCTAAGGAATTGTAAGAGCCGTTTTATTATTATTTTTTATCTTTATGCTGAGAAATACCACAACTATAATTGTAGACCGATCAATCGTTTGGAAATGGATAAAGATGCACTTTTAGCGGTATTGACATCATACTAAAAAATCCATTAGGAACAAAACGCCGAGATGACTTTTAACATATTGAAGTGTTTTGTCATCTTAGAAAGTAAATATTAGAAACGGTTTCAGGGTACTAAACACTCTGTGCAGTGAATTGAGTTTTGTCAGTATTTACGATTCGTTTGGTTATAACTGATAACTATTAATATATACTTTCAGGTCACTTTTATTTTCTCCTCGTTTCACTACAAAAAAAAAAAATAAGAGCGACTAACCTTGTCTACTATTTGTAATTACTATTCTACGTGTCATCTGCATAATGGTATTATAGTGCTGTATACAAATTGTACCAAAAGACAAATTAAACGAAGCATTGTTTAAACTAAACTATTTACAATAACATGCATTATTTTTTAATAATAATAATACACGCGATGTGCAATGGTTAAAAAATATGACCAAATATAATTATTATTTCCATTCCTATGTGCAGTTTTAAATTAAATTATTATTTTTTTTAGATATTTGTCGGTAAATTTTACTAATACATCTAGAAAAAATAATAATACTTACATAATATAATGAAAATAAAAAATCGGTCTTCCTTAAATGCCATCTAGATTTCTTTGATTTCTGATCTAAAGTAGTACTGCATCATTAGTAAAACTTTTTAAGTACTCATTATATTCAAAAGCATGTTTGAGTTAAAAAAAATTATAAAAATAAACATACTAATATTAGAATGTTGTAAAATAAATGCAGTGATTTTCACTTCACTTGGTATCTAAAATGGATCACAAAGGCAACGATAATAATAATTGGCCAAGAAAATTTCTATCGTGGGAAATGGCATAAACGTGTAGAACATTCCAGTCTAACGCACGTTCGCTTAATGAATAAATAAAACAACCTGCGCCTATGTGTAATGGATGGAACTACAGACATTTACCATTAAAGGCATAATAGTAGAACATATTAATTTCAACATGGAGGTGATCAATCAACCTTGAAATTCCTACATCACTGGATGTTGTATTGAGATCGAAAAACAAGGGCTGATACTATAGTATTTAATTCTTAAAAACCAAAATAAAAATTGTCAGACCTATTATTATAGCCTTACTTGTTTAAGTTAGAAATACAAGTGGTTTGCTATTTGAGAAATTAGAAAGACAAAATTTTTCTCCATATTATGGTAGGTACCTTTTATACTGTCTATAAAAATATAATTGAGGCGTGTAATATTATACTATAATAGTATGACAAACAAAATAACTATGTATGTTGTAACGCGGCGCAACGGTTATGCAATATAGTAGCATGTATATTTTTTGTTTAAATAATAAATTAATAATTTTAATTTTAATTTAATTTTAAATTTTAAATGAGCATAATATAGTTTTGTTTTTGTTATCACTCACTTTTAGCAATGAATTTTGATAAATTAAAATCGACTATTATTTATTTAGGTACATTTTTTTTATACTTTTCAACTATTTCTACTTTTATATCGTTCAAAACAATGCCAACAGTGTAGTATACACATAAATACGTAGGTGCGTTAAAACTCAGTAAACAAAAACCTTTCAGTGTAGTATAATAATATAATTTATGCTGAGACCAAACCAGGAAAATAACAAAAAATATTTTATTCTTAAAAAAATAAAAACATTGTAGAACGAAATATAATTAAAACAATGTAACAATATTTAAGTGTCAAAACTTTAAAAATCATTAATTTCAGAAGTTTGAAATTGCAAGAAGTCAAATTTCAACTTAGAACAATAAAAATAAAAATAATAATATGTCATTCAATTATAAATGTACTATATAATCACGAATAACATATTAAATAAATGTAGTAAGCTTATTTAATTGTAAAATATTGTGCCATGTTAATTTATCATTGTTTTTTTTTTTTTTCAAGACCAAAGTATTAGTTATTATTTTATTTTAACGAATACTATTAAGAACTCCGTATTTTTTCGTTAAAAATTCACTTGGAGTAAAATTCCGTACGATCATCTAATTACCAAGTATAAAAATTGAATATAGTAAATTGAAATTATTCGTTCGATTATTATAACAATTCGATTTAAACAACAGCATAAACTAGTAGATTAGGCCTGGTTTATCGGTTATTAAGTGCACACGTCTGTTTTTTGTGGTCCGTACCTGCTACTTCGTATGGTCTATCGATATTGTAATACATCATGCCTTACAACAAGTTCGGAATGTGGGTACCGAAAGGGAAAATCGTACAAGACGACAGCAATCCGCTGTCAAACCAAAAGCAGTGTGGCGCAATTCAATTATTTTGGTCTCATCAAACTGCCAAATCGAAACAGACGCTGCCATCGTAACCTAGCTCACCAATGCACAATAGTAAAAAAAAGACGCAAAATATTTCGGTTCGCCGTGCGGTCATTTATGGATAGGGCAGTGCAGACATTTCTGACACCTCGTTTAAGTTATCAGTTGATACGGATCAACACATTCCTATCAAGCAAATTTTCAAGCTCTGCATTGCTTTACTAATCTTTGTTAAAAAACTTACTTAATTGTTTTCAAAATCACGTTAGTATAACTTTCTTGTATTGACGGTTTCACAGTATGTAAGTCGATGTCTTTATGTATGATTATTATTTTGTCCTCACAAACTCTTAAACTATGATGTTAATAACTTAATACTATATGCCAGTGGTGGCCAAACTTTTTTTACCTCGGGCCATAAAAAAAAAATTTTTACCGCGGGCCATAAAAATGTTTTTTACTTTTAAGTCATCAGAATTTTAGGTATAGGTATATAATTTCATATTTAACAAAGTTTTTTTTTTTTGCGTAAATGTAAAATATTATAGTTCTCTCGCAGGCCAGATATTAAATAATGGTGGGCCGTAGTTTGGCCACCACTACTATATGCTATCGGTTGTCATGTATCAGGTAGTAAACTCAAATGTGAGTTGCGTGACACATTTCTTACATCAGCATTACGCTCTATAAGGTTATTATAAGAAACATTCACCTCACTACTTTCACCACTGATATAATCGAGGCTTTACAGTTGATCCCTGTTCAACGCGCTATAAATTTTTAAAAAAAAGGTCACCCACTTCCTTTTTTTTCTGTTCATCTCGGTGCTAATAATAAAAGCAAGGATATCCTCAACACATCGTTTATTTTTGTACACAACGATAAAAGTATAATAATTACTTTACAAAACCTGGATTGATCCACCACAGTGTCACAATTTTAGAGCTTTAGACACATCTCTATAGATGTGTAATTATAATTACTGCCATAATGTTCCCGCTGCGTACAGTACGAAGAGGTTCAATTTTTAGACCTATGTCTAAAAGACAAAAGCAACCAAGCTAGTGTGACCTAGTGGGGGTGATCAAACTCCAGCTACAACACAGATTTTAAGTACAATACCTAATTAATATAGTATCTCTAGCACCAAAAAATTGACAATACATATTATCATTTCTGACAAATACCACTATTTGGCCACTGGCCACAGTTTTTCTTTTCGAACTTCCAATGCTCCCGAATCTAACATGAAAAAAATAACCGATTAATTTATAAACGATACATCGCTATTGGAAATTTATTTTTGATCTAATTAACACAATTAACATAACTAATAAGCCCCTACCTTATCACCACTATATTACATAAATAATATATACCATTATGTCCATTTTAGTTCTTTAATTATTATCATAACGTCGTTAGATTATTATACTACTGTATCAGTTTATTAATATTTAATTGTCAATGATTTTATATTCATCCTAATATCACACTTTTTAATACTGTGTCATTTAAGCTATGTTCTCAAGGTATAATAATATATATACTTTATTACCTGTATTATATCAATTTTAATTGTTGAGTTATAATAACTTTTTGTTGGATGCTAATAACATTAAGAAAAAAAACCGATTAAAAATAGTGCATAGTTATAGACACTATATTTGATTTATTTTGGTGTTCGTACGATATACATGTTGAAAGTGTTTATACTAAATTAATTTAAACTTATCCAGTATCATAATATATTATACTTTAGTATCATAGAAGTATCAAATACACTTCGTTGTGTAATTCAAATAATTCACGATGACAAAATTAACCGAGAACAATACTAATGTATAAAGCGTACATAATTAATTAACGATGTCGGTTGTTCACTTTATTTTATTAGCTGGCTGTTCATAATGTCGTCGTTATGCCAGTGTTTTTGGCCAGCTCAGGAGTTATCGTTTTCTTAATAAAAAGAAAATTATGAAGTGTGCTTAAAAGTGGAAACGGCACACAGTTGCGTAGACACTATTTTTTTCCAGGGAGAAGCATTGTTAATATTCAACATTTTAATTTATGATCAAAATGAATTGCAATTATATATTGTGTAAAATAAAATATGATATTCATAATTATTACGCATTAGAAGTTAAATTATATAGGTTAAAATGACTTGTTTTATTTATCATGGTTTTTTTTTTATCTAGAACTGTGTTTATATGGTTTTATTTATACATGCTTAGATTATATATTTTGGAATACCTAGCTATCATTGTAAACAAAATAATTCAGTGTTTTTAAGAATATTGAAAAGTCTGTAGTACGCATTATATACCAAAAATGCAATGCTTAACTAATGGAGTGACCAAAAACTTGTAATATTAAGTATTAGACACCTGCATCCAATAGGTGATAAAAAGACTCGACATCAACTTGTTGATAATATTTATAAGTAGCAATCACCGACTAATAGATTTATAAAATGTCTATGGTATCACACGACCGATCAATTCCAACGATTGCAATAAAATTATGATTAATCATAGTTATTATGAAAAAAACATTTAATTTTGGTCCTTTAAAGGGGAGACCTTCTCGTAACATATACATTATACCGTTACTACTCCACCGACAGCACGGAAATGTTAATATTATAATGCGAGATACATAGTACCTACACACTCGTGTATGGAAACCACCTTTTTCGCATAATCGTTATTTTGTTTGATGATATACATCATTGTTGTACCCTGGGTACCTCTCTACCTATATACTGTGGCTTTTATTATAATTATTATTACTATTATTATAGAACATTATTATACACATAGAGAAATTGTTTTCAACTATAAGCACTCATTATATTGAACAGTATTAGGTAACGTTTTTGAAAATATTTTTCTACATTATCTGAATTCATCACAAAATCAAATCGTTAAAAAAAAAAAATTATATTTTTATTTTTTATTTATTTTTCATATTTTTTTTCCTTATGTGTATTATATCATACTTTTTAAATTTAATATTTTTCTAAGAATTTCGATGAATGAGAAATAAATTGCAAACTAGTAGTTAGTTCGTTTTAACTACTTATAAGTATTTACAATTTTGATGAAAGGAGTGGTGTGGTACAGGGGTGCTCCGTAAAAAATTGATCCTCTACAACGTGAGCGTTAATTACTCGTTTTAAGTTTGTTTATGTCATGAATTTCTTAGAAAAATATTCTGATTTTGAATATGAAATAAAAAACGGAGCTGTCATTCTATTAAGAGGACACTACACAAGTATTTGTTGTATCCGTCTTACAAGTGTGTAACATAGAAAATTGTATGCTCAGGGGAACACGTATAGCCAACATTTCTATTTAAAAATGATTTCTTATCATTAACTACAAATTATTTGAAAAAAAATATTTAAAAACATTAATACTTATTGCAATTTGGAATAGGTAGGTAGTAAATGTTTACAGTTAAAAAAAATCACCCTGTGTACCAATAACCGTACTACATCATTTATTATTACAAACATTACACATAAAAACTTTTACGTTATTCCCGAGAAACGAAACTTTTAATTTTGCTTATTGTTAATTACCTAGTTACTTTTCTTTCTACCTACTTAGTATCCCAGCTTCATGATATGGGTGTGCATTGGTGAGGAGGAAAATACAAATAAGTTTTTGTATATGTGCCGATACCGTTTTGGCGAAAAATTGTATTGCATAATATGCATTAATTTTTTTTTTATGGATGGTTTTTACTCAAAATTCAAACAAAAATATTGTTCTAATAATAATATACTTAGATGATACTAATATTTAAGTACCAATGTTAACTTTACTTGTTATTATAAACGATTATAAATAATGCATGGTTAATACTCGTTAATCATTAAAAGATTGTGTTACTATAATGTATAGAAGAATTTCCCAAAATCTCAAAATAATAAAATTAATATTCAATTAATACGATTTAATGAACATCTATCAGTTAAACAGTATCCAATGAATAATGATTAGGTGCATCAATGGAGGCAAAATAATATAATATGACAATATGTATAATATATTTTTATACTCCCATATTTTATAGTACCCCTTCAGCTATATTATAATAGAATTCATAAAATCAATTATTTTTACGATGATAGCTATTAGTTTTTAATTTATAACCATATTATGTTATCTGTACATTTTTAAAGGCTATATAATTTTGTGATATTTCAGTATTAATATTATTTTTATCACATAAAATTGTATAATTACTAGAAAATCATTGTAAATACATTTTACACCCTACGAGTGGTCATATTTAAAATAAAAACAAATGTTAGAAATAACTTAAAGCTTTGAGCTAATTTAATAATCATACGGTTGTTAACAGTTTTACGTTTTCTGTGTGGAAAATCCATCAGCAAAATCCCGAAGGTCATTTTGTTGCTTATATAATCTTTTGTCGGAAATCAACTTATTAGGTTCGCATACTCCAAATAATTTATAGCACAATATAATTCGTATTATAAATTTAACTGCAACTAGTATTAAACTAGGGAGACCTTTATGTACATAATATTATATTATTAATACTATTGATGTGTAGTTAAGTAGTATAATATATTCGGGATGTTAATACTATTTATAACTAATTTTACTAGTATAAAACCGTGTCTACTTCTTTTACCTAAGTATATAATATATAAATTTACCATATTATCTACCTATTGATATGTTTAAATATTTCAACCAACATTGGTGTACCCATAGATAATCACAAAATATATGAGAGTTCTATTCGAAAAAAAATAAATTCATCCTTGAATGTTATGTAATTATTACGTCAAACTGTCAAAGATTGACACTTTTAATAATGTATTTAAAATCAATGTTGTAATCAGTTAGTATTTTAGTCCTTATGTGTAAAAGTGTACGTTTATGTTATTGCTATGCAGGTATTTGTTTTATAATTCAATTAGATAAATAAATAATTTAGACAAATGAGAATAAACAAGGATAGCGGACAATTTGAGAAGCACACTAAAAGTTGACCAAGAAAAGACAAATGAGTTTATATTGGTACAAAGATGGTTGGGTATAAATTGAATGGTATAACCTCAGTTTAAATATATACAAGCTGGATAAAATAAATGATTTCATGTAACTATAATAATGTAATATAGCGTCTTGGCTTAAACTAGATTTAATTGGTTTGATTTAATAAGTATGCAGTAAAACTTTATTTAAACCAATTTTTAAATTTTTAATAATATATACTATAAAAAATTTAGGACGTAGGAGCTAACATCTTATCGGTATTATTTTTTGTACAAAAAAACGCATCGTTTTATAACTAAATTCGCGGAGAGTTGAATATTGATCTTAAAATTATGTAACTTTTCGTACATGATTATAACACGAAACAATGTTCTTTTATTACAATGGTTCTGGGAGTAATATAGAATTTTAAATATTTCATTTATTTGTATATCAATAATAATCTATGTGTACAAAGAAACATCCACCAAATCGGCGTCATATATAAAATCAACATTTTGTAATTTTGCTGCAATCAAAATAAAATAACTGCAACACAGAATTTGAAATTGATACCAATTACTCACATCAGTTTAATTATGATGAATTATGACAGTACAATTTCTAATTATTCCAATTAAATGTTGGCATTTTTGTGATCTTTCTTACGTATTTTTTGTTTTTATTTGATTTTACAACATACTCGAAATAATCAAACTCTATTTTTGTACTCATAATCAATACTAGATATCTAGCGTATTAATATCTTTGATCTCAAGTAACATAGAAATACGAATATTATAAAAATAAAAAAAAACTCTATTTAAACTAGCATTATTATAATATTCGACGCATTATTATATTCGTATTGCTTCGGTAGATTCTTGAACGCGTTTGGCTCGTCATACTCTATATAATGACGTGTGAGGATAAATGTCTTTTAATAAACGATCCACGCGAAGAAAGGTATGGAATGTCGAACTTTATTAAAAAAAAAAAAAAAAAAAAAAATGAGAAGAGATGAAGCTAAACTCGATTATGTGCTTAAGGTTTGTCGAGTATCATCGTGGCAGACGTCAGAGCAGGGTTGGTCTATTCCAAATTTTAATAATGCCGGCGGGATTGGAAAATATGCCTCGTTCGCATTAAAATTCCATCGTCTTCGACCGACAATAATTCAGTCCCCTCTTGGTCCTCCTCGAACGCGTATTATTCGATATTTCGACGAATACGAAAAGCTTCCCTCCCACCATAATATATAATAATTCAACTATTATACCACCACTACGGATGTCAATCGATTAATTTTGTCATAATACAGACGAGTATATATATAAATATTTATTGTAATATGTATGTGAGTGTGCGTATATATCGATTGCCATTGTCGTATATATATATGGATAGTTCAGAAATGTAGATGATGGGTAGACGCGTGTGGTTGAGAACTTGAGGAAAGAGTTGAAATGTCTCCACCCACGTGACTAAATTTAAAAAGAAATGAAACCTGCTTCGTTGACATTCTTTGATCAGATGAAAAGATTATATAGAAAAAAAATGCAACGTGACGCATATAATAATATAATACATCTTTATACTTCTGTAAAGGACCAATGATATTTTAGAATATCAGTTTTGACATGATGACATATTTTATTGGGCGTAAAAACTGCTTAACTAAAAAAAACTGTTAATCGTTAAAAATGTTCTCAGAGTTATGTATGAAAATTTTTTTTCCAGATATCTACATTATTTGTCAACAAATTATCGTATCCATGAATTGAATGAAGTACAGAGATAGTCAGTTGTAGACCTCATCAGAATATGTTATGGACATTTTTACTTTTGACCACTAACATTGAGGGTATAAGTTATGTTTATGATGCAGATATTGTGTCCACCGTATAATACATAGGTTCTCAAACTTATTTAATCCACCACCCACTTTCAGAATTATTAATATTCTAAAGCCCCTCAAAATTTTTTTAAGCTTACCATCTGTAGTAGGTACTTAGTTATTGTAATTGTTATATTTAAATACACCATACCTATATCTTATATTTGAATTCAAACTTCCATGTTTAATGTGAACAATACAAATATAATTAAAACACATACTTTATGATATTTAAAAGTATTTTTATTAAAATTAAATTAAAACGTATCTAATATGAAGGATGAACTAATGATCTTTAACAAGATTTTTAATTTTAATTGGATTTACTTAAAAACAGACGTAAGTGGAATTATGTGGACGTGTAGTAGCCAGTAGGTATCTAATTTTAATTTTAACTATAAGAAGAACATATTTTTTCAATTTTTTTTATTCATTTATCGCCCCTTTAGTCCTCTACAACGCCCCTAAAATCTCTTCGGATCTTATACTACCCCCCTCCTCCTGGAGGTCGCCAACGGCCTCAGAGGGGCACTAACGCCCATTTTGAGAGAGACTGGTATAATAATTGGACATAGAGACTATTACAAATATATCCTTGTATTAAATTCATTACCTCTTAATTTACCCTAGGCTGTTAAAAGAAATATTAGGATATTATTCAGCAATAGGACTGACATAATATAATACTTTTCTAATTTAGTTTATAAATAAAAGAAAGAATAAATACAAAATATATATTAAATCTACAAAAAATACCTATCTAATATATTAAAACATAATTTTAATTAACAGTTTGGGTTTTAGTATTTGTTGAAATAATATTCGTTCAGCATTTGATGATAGTGTTGACATGCTTAAAGTGGACGTAATAAAAATACGACATTACTGTTTGTGGACATAACGTCTGGTATTTTTTTATTTTATGTAACTTTAAGCAAAATAGTTATTCGGTGTATCAGCATATTTTTTGACTCAAAAACGACTTTTGGCTTATGATAACATTATGGTAAGAGTTACAATTAAGTTTTTTACATTATATGTACATTATATTATATTGAATATAATTTCAATTTCATTTTAAGAATTTAATTTGAATATTTTGTATTGTAATCTTATAAGAGCTTTCTTGGTTATCGTTCGGCTTATAGAATATCTTTTCAGTACCACATATATATAGGGTACTACGTATTAAAATATAAACTAATAAACTACCATTTTTGTTTTGATTTTTTTGCTTACTATTTTTCTAGTAAATGCAATCGTATACATTGAAGTTTCGCATTAAATGTTTTCGCTATAAATCTGGCCATTTTCGTGACTGCATGTTAAATTATTATCTCGTATAAATTGCGGTTTTTATTAAAGGCCCATGAAACATTTTTAAGTGAATAATTTCAGTGTCTTAGTATTGATATGTTTTGGCTTATATAATATTAATATTACGCGACCGCATACTTATCATTAGTCAGAATACATCGTATGTCTCGTTCTTCACACCACATTGAATACCATTTAAAAATATAACTTACTCATCGCGGGTACGTACTAATTTATTTTTCAAGTCAACTTACTGTTATTTATAACTCAGCGTTAACTATATCCTTACTCAATGAGGTATATCATTTTCCGTAACGG